>NW_028186612.1:3587370-3609287 GCF_003343005.1 Rhea americana
GCCGTGCCGTGCCGTGCCGTGCCGTGCCGTGCCGTGCCGTGCCGTGCCGTGCCGTGCCGGGCATGGCGCTGCGCCGGTAGCCGCGCCGCCGGACGGGGTAAGGCCCGCGGGGAGGGGGCGCGTCCCGCGGCGGGGCAGCGGGCGCCTCTCGCTCGCGCTTTTCCCTTCCCTTCCGCCCCGCGGGGCAGCGTGTATATACATGTATATATTGCATATATAACTATGTGTGTATATAGGTATATGTGTGTTTATATATATATGTATATATACGTGTATATGTATGCATGCACACAGACACGTGTGTGTATATATATATACACACACACACACACACATACATATGTATATATGGTCTCGTGTTATCAGGCTGCATTAACTTGCTGGGCTGAAGGTAGCGTGGTTATGTCGCCCTTTGCGGCTGCYCGGGTGCCGCCGGGATGCCGAGCGTCCGGACAGCGCGGTGTCTGGCGAGCAGAGTCCGGCAGCACCGAGCCRGGCCCGGGTGTAAGGCCCCTGCTGGATGGGGAGGCCGCTGGGGCGTTGCGGAGGGGGGAAAAGGGCCCTTCGCTGGGCGGGTGGGTGATCRGAGCGCCGGGAAGCGGTGCGGCTTGCTCCGGAGYGAGGTGGTGCTACGGGAGAGGTTAYGCTGCCAGTGCCYGGCCTCAGTGCTACGAGACCAGGCTGGGAGCGTGGCAGGGAAGTTGGGTGCCAGGCTGAAGGAAGGTGCAATGGGGTGGTTTTCCCTGGCCAGATGCTCCTTGGAAAGAAGTGAGTGTTTTTTTTTTTTTTTTTTCTAAATATATATATATTTGCATAGACCTGCTTCTGGTTCACAGCAYGTGTGTTGAACTCACTGATGCGCAGACCAAAAATGTGGGGCACTCTCCCCTCCGGCAAGTGTGGAGGAGAGGCCGGGGCTGGGAACGGGGAGCTGGCAGAGGAAGGTCSTCTCTGGAGAGCTGGGATCTGTGCTGAGTTTGGGTGGTCCCAGGGATCTCCTGGGTCAGGCCCTTGTGTTTCTTCCGTGCCTGGAAGCCGTCTGGCCGGGTTCCCTTTTGCGGTGACTTGCAGATTTTTCCCGTCTGGCAGTTTGTAGTTTTGTGCAYGAGAAAACTCTTCATTGCTCGTGCAAGAGCTCGGCTTCGTTTGCAGGCTCGCGCGTGACTGTCCGGGCTCCTGCGGCGTCGGGGCTTCCCTCTGCAGCCGGGCGCAGCCCTCCCCTTCGGAAGGGTTTGCAGCTTGTAAAAGCTGCTCCGTCGGAGACGGGACGTGTGGCTGGACGCTTGGTTGTGCTTGGGCATCGGCAGGAGACTGCTGGGCTCCGTTGCGTCCGCTCCCGTCTCGGCGCCTGTCGCGGGCCCGGTGCAACGCATGGAAACGTGCACGCTGTCAGCYGTGCTCTGGGGAGACGGAAAATGCGTTACCCAGCCGCAGAAAGGGGAGTGTGGAATTCAACTGGGTTATTTTTTTTTCTTTCTTCCACTAGCCTTCAGATGCTATTTTCTTGGAAAAGCTATAAATGGCTCCCTGATGCCGAACCTGGCACGCTTACCRCGAATCCCCAGACCGTATTTATTTATTTTTCCCTTTTAAGCGCCGCAAGGTGAAACAAGTGATGGGGCCGTTTCCGCGGAAGCCTCCGGGCTGGCGTCGAAGCAGTAACGCGTCTCGCAGCTGCCGATTTCCCACCTGCCGCTCCGCCAGCTCGGCGGCTCCTCCTCGGGCTCCGCGCGGTCGAGATCGTGTCTCTTTCCGGTGCCTTTTGCCGCTTCCTCCGAGCGGCCGGTTTTGAGCACTCGCCGGCAGGAACGGCGGGGAGCTGGCGGGTGGCGAGCCCGCGATGCTGCGCGCCGCCGGGGTTCGTGACTCCGCGCCGGTCCGTGCTGGGTTCTTTCCACCCGCTCGGCTGACTCGGAAGGTTACGGCGCTGGGGTTTGGGATTTAAAGGTTCCCAGCGAATTACTCGCTGCAGGAAAATCGCCCCGTTGCGGCGAAACCTGGGAAGGGAGGACAAGCGTGGGAGCGCTCTCGCGTGGCATCCGAGAGCTGCYGGGGGGGTGCACCGCTGCCGCACCGCGCCGAAGCTCCTGGCGCAACCACGTGGAGCCCTCGGACGGAGGGGAGGAACGGTTTTGGGGCGCGCAACTGGCTGAGCCGCTCCAGCGGCGAGATCCTCTCCCGCTGCAGCACAGACCGGCTTTGTGTCGTGCTCGGAGCGTTCCCCAGCTGGCCGGGGCATTGCCTCTGGCCCGGAGCCTCTTTTTTCTGATGGAGGAAGGATTTTTTTGGGGGGGGGAAGGGGAGCAGCATAGTTGGCTTGGAAAGCTGAACGCCTCTCGGCCTCCCGGGTGCCGTTCCTGGAGAAGGTGCGCTGGGGCTGGAGGCCCAGCTGGGCGCTGCAGTRTCGGTGTGGCCCACCACGGGGAATGGAGGAATTTGGCCCAAAGCCGGCTCACCCTCTGCAGTGGTGGCCGTGGAGGGAAGCGGTCGCCGAGCCAGGGCCATGTGGGTTCGCAGTAAGCCCGGCGTCTTCTAGCAGCCCTTGCTGCTGCTTCCCCTTCTCTGTGCTCTTACTGTGGACGAGCTGCTGCATGTCATCGCTGCGTCAGGTCTCAGGTGCTGGCTTCTGTTAGAGACACCTTGCTGGCGGCCTCCCCTGTGGCAGCAGCACTGGGGCTGGACGAGCAGCAGCGGGACTACCCGGAGTGTTTGACCTGAGCTTCCAGGGCTTTTAGAAGTCAAGGCTGAAAGGTGTGCTTGTCCTGCCAAGAAGAGGGGGATTCAGCTCCAAACCCCGTTCCCTAAACACTTCTTCCATCCCTGGAAGGCTCCCAAATGAATGTTAGTGAAGACCAAGTAACTCCAAATTTAATAAGAACCTGTGTAGGCTGGAGCTTGTCCTGCTCTCCTGAGTTAAAATCCGCATTGGCTTCTGTTTTACRCCTCTTACTTGTGAAACATGGATATTTCTGCAGACCAATTCAGAAGGGGTGGACCTCACCTGCAGAAGGATAGCGAGATTTATCACTTCAGTGAAAGCTCCCCCCATTTCATATGCTCAAGGCTGGCAGAGGATCCGGCACAGCCTAGRGAGGAAAAGCCGCAGCAGCAGCGAAACCAGAGGGTGGAGCTGAGCCAGGCTTTGGCTCCATGCCGTGGAAATCGCATGGGACAAAGTCCAGCGGATAATGTGCCCAGCGAGGCAGGCCGGGGCCACGTGCAGCTAGATCCTGGAAGGAGCTGGCCAACCTTGTGCGTTGGGACGCTGTGCAAACAGCGGTGTGCAGGCCAGGCTCTCGAAGAGATGGGTGGATGGATGGAGTTCAGGTAGCGCTTAAAGATGAAATAGCCTGAAAAAATGGCTCTAGTTGGATGGAGCCCAGCTTGTTGTACACACCTGCTATGGTCAGAAGCCTTCACACTGCGCACCAGAGTGACCTGAYTGGCAACTGGATGGTTCAGGGGAAAAAAAAAAGACTGGTTAGAATTGCTCTGGGAAAGTGTCTGATGGGATGAAAAGTATTTGCGGAAAACGGAGGAGAATCTTAAATCCAGTGCTCTGAAGTGTATTTGTGGCCTCTAAGATGCTCTGAGCACTCCTGCCCTACACTGGAACGATTGCATTTCAGTGGCTGCCTCGGCCACGTGGAAGTATTTCTTGTGCAGCGGCTTCCAAGCATCTGTAAATCTCCAAGGGACTATTAAAATTTTTGCATGTAACAACTGCTATTAGCCCAAACTTCAGGATTGGTGGTGGTGGTGGTGGGGAAATGACTTTTGTCTTAAGTTCTGTTCCTGCCAGTTCCACTGTGGAGATCTGGAGGGGGACACCTCTTCTCTGAAGTATCTGCTGAGACCTGGCAAGCTCCTGCACRTGGAAGTTACTGAGCAGTGAGCTTTTGCGATGTGGATGGTGGATTGCTTGGGTTACTTAGTGCTTTTGTAGAGGGCAGGAGTCAGATCATAGATAAGGTAAATCAGCAATAGCTAAGCGCTCTTCACGGTGGTAAAAGACTATGAAATCTAGCAGAGATTCATCCTGTTCAAAGGGTGCTCTTGCATATTTGCTCTGCAAGGTTGCAGCAGAGATGCTCTATCCTGAGCCTTGGGGACCCTGTGCAAGGGTGATGGGCACATCTGACTCATGCTCACTTCTGTGGCTCTTGCAAATGGATGAATCCTGCCTGTGATCCAAGTTAGTGGTTTGGAGCATCCGCTGCACTKGAGGAACCCAAGTGCTGTGATAAGGGAGGCCTGGGGAGAAGATGTAGAGTGAGGTCCATTCAAGCTAGTGGTGAAGGTCAGCTGAAGGAAAGGTGTGCCTGTGTGCAGAAAAACCCTGTTTTACTTTTTTTCTTGCCAGCCTCTCGTTTATTCCTCTCTGTCACCATCCTAAGAGTGGCCTGGGTATGGTGGAGGGACTGTCCCTTTTTTGCATGCTGGGTCAGTGAGTGTTGCAATGACCAGTGGCAAAGTTATAAGTCATCTTGGAATTTGCAGCAGAAATAATGTGGCTGATGTGGCAGTGTGTGGTGTGCAGGCTGGGATCATGGATCGAAGCAGTCTGAAGATGTAAGTGATGAATAAYCACTACTTGGAAATTGGAGATCGGATTTTTAGCCTTGCTTCCTTTTAGGTTGGTAATGCACTGATGTACTGTGGAGCTGTGAAGCAGGACCTGTTTTGCTGAGCTGGTGAAATGTTCTTCAGTAAAACCACCAGGTGGTCCAAGCTCCTGGGCAGCTTTCCTTGCTGATGCAAGATGCTCACGTGCGTTTATGTAACTGTTGCTTTGCAGTTGCTACCTAGACTGACCCAAGAGGAATTTCAGATTCCAGCAACTGCAACCTCGACATCTTRTGTTTGAGTTTCAGTGCAGAAATATGGTATCGATCACTCTTTACAATCCTTTTGCTGGATTCCAGTTTGGGGAGTTGCTTTTGGAAAACCTAAATGGCTGGTTAATAAACCAGAGGAATGCATTTGCTGCTTCTTGGTCTTATTCCCTCAATGCCGGTGCTCACCGAGTAGCAGGAGTCACTTGAGAAATATGCAAGATATTTCAGTTATTCCTGGTCGGAGGGTGCTGGTGGCAAATAAGAGATAAACAGAGACTGTATTGAGTTGTGCTTAGCTTGTTGCATCATTGGTTTTATAGAGAGGTTCAAGGTCCAGCTCAATGTTATTACTGCCTGGGATAAACCCAGCAGCAGGGTGCATCCAGGCTGCTCGCAAGTTGTGCAGTGTTTTGCCGGGTTGGRTCAGGGTAGGGAAAGGATGTTGTTTTTACTGCTCTCGCTGTGTATTCCTTTGGAATGGCACTGTGCTCTGGGGAGTTGGAGAAACCTTGTGAAGAGATGCCTGGATGGAAGAGCCAGGAAAGGAGTTGAATGCATGTGTGCTTTTTGAAACATCAGATTGTAATTCTCCTACGCTGCTTTCTCCGCCTCCAGATTGTCGGCGGTTGGATTAGCAGTTAGAAGCATTTGCTTTGGTGTCAGTCCCAGGAGCTTGCTCTGGGCAYGCACTGTGGTTCGTGGTGGCCGCAGGGCTCTGGTTGCGGTGTCTTTGAAGTTTCATGGGGCAGGTCCTGCCTGCTTCTCTTGTGAGCTGGCACTCAAAAACGCTGCCCTTGGCTCCTGCTGATCCTGAGGAGCAGCTCTTTGGTGGGAACCATCGTTTGRTGATGGTAGCCTTGGGTAGCCCTTTCTCCTCTTGTGTCCCACTGAGTATTGTGGCTGCTGGATGGCATCAGGGCTGCCTGATGTTCTCTCAGTCTCCATGTCCTCAGCTTTCTGCTAGGATGGCTGGCTCAAGCTGGCTTCGCTGGCTGGGAGGACTTGTTTCCCTAGTGGGATTGGGTTGATGCCTGCTTGCTCCCCCTGTGCAATAAAGTCATTTTTGGCTGTGCTGYCCAGGGGATACGGTGTGCTCTTGAATGCTGATTTGAGTCATGGATGGTTCCAAAGAAAGTACAGCTGTGTTGTTTTCTACATAACTGAGTGATGAAGATCTCCGTCTGCAAACTGGTGTGGCCTCACCTTGCCTGGCTGAAGTGTAAAGGATTTGAGGAGCTATGCCCACTCTTGCTTATTTTTGTTCTGGATGGGGAGATGAAATTCTTTGCTTGCTGGGGTTTTCCCTGATGCTCTCCTCATAGCACTGAAATGTTGAAGACATTYACACAGCGCCTGGGTCTCCTTCACTGTGTTACCTGGCTGATAACTCAAGAAAAAGAAAAAATACTTAATCACTGCAGCATTTCAGTAACTTGCTAACATAGGTGCGTGTCTGCTGGCCTTGCGGATGTGACGGTASGGCGTGAAGACGTGTGTTTTTGTTTGCAGTTTGTGTGGGAGGAGACAAGATCAAACAATTGGCTTTCGGATCTCGTGCGAAAGGTGCTGAAGATGGCAACTGTCTTCGTCTCTCGAGGGAAGGCCAGAGATGAGCTTGTTTCGGTCTTGGCCTATGTCTAGGAAATCCTGCACAGAAGGACTTCCCTTTCAGAAAGCAAATACTACTGAGGCAGGGTAATAAACTGCGCTTTTCATCCTGGATGAGGATCCAAGGAGGTTGGGAACCTCAGAAGGAGGAGTGAGACCTTTTGTACCSAGCTTGTCATTGTATGGGAAGCCAGCCTGCCTCTTGCAATGTGCCTTGCCGGGGAGGTCCAGTTCAGTGTATTGTCTCTGCAGGAGTTTCTCAGGTTGTGTATTTGCTGCAAGGACTTGTCAAGAGGTGACAAAACTGTGAGGTTGTTGTGGAAGAACACAAGATCTTCCAGGCTGACCGTATATGATAAAGTGTCTTTTTTGCTACAGGAACCTCCCTCTCCTTGACATGTTTTGGGCTGGAGTTTTGAAAAACTCAACACCGGGTGTTGATGGACAATTATCATAGATATGGTTTAAGGGCTGCTGTGCTTCTGGCCATGTTCAGGAGTGTTACCAAGGGTCTTTGCTTCTGCAGCAACCTGCCTTACCCAGACGCTGGTGGGTATGGTGGGGAAATCTTTTTTTAAGAGTTGGAGATGGACTAGCTTTCCCTTTGTAGTTCTTGGATTAATCAAATGTGCATTTATTGCACAAGTCTTGAGTTGTTGGTGCACAGCGGTGTTGTGCTTAGCTTTGTGGTTGCATCCTTTTTATTAGCTCACAGTCCTTGAGAAATGAGAAGAGCAAATCATTTGGTCAGGGATTAATGAAAGCTAAGTATGTGTTCCACGTGCATGTGTGCACAGTTGTGTACGTGTGTACAGTTACCACAGACGCCTGTGGTTGGCCTCTTGTAGCATCTGTCTCTGCTTGCCGAGAGCCCCAGCTGGGCCGTGGGGCATCAGGAGATARTCCTGCTGCACTAGGATCAGGACCATGGGGGATCCAGGCTGGTAAATCCCATTCTTGTCCTATGCAACCTACTGAGAGCTATTCTCCCTGTGATATTTTGGGCCTGTCTCTGATGTAATCTCCCAAGAAATGGTCTGCTTGCTCCTGAAAGTGTGGTTCTGGATGGGTGAGCAGTTGCTTACCTAGCATTACCAAAGCAACGAGTTGTTGCTTTCCATGACTCATGAAAATGCACTGTGGGCTCTCTTAAGAATGGCTGAGATCATTTTTTGGCTGAGTCTAAGCATCTGGTTTCCTTAGCAAATAGCAGTGGAGGGGGAGGGGATTTCCAAACTTGTTTCTTTGTATGTGTGATCTGGGTTTTTGAGCTCTCCTAGAATAAAACACCAACTTCATTTTAAAAGCRGGGGAGGGAAAAGACCTGTGACTTTCATATCTGTTTAGGTTTTGCAGCCTTGCTTGTTTTGCGTTACAGAGGGAAGAACTAATAACATTAGAGGAGTGGACACTGTTTTCCTCTTAAATAAACAAGTAGAGAAACATTATGGGTGGCATTTTTCTTTCAGAGCATATCCTTCTTGGGGAGGAGAAGGAGGCACAGAGGAAAATTATGCAAACAAATCCATAAGCCTGTGGGGTTTTCATTGTTGTTAGTTTGCTCAAGCAGAGGATTCTTTGAACATACAGTGCTGCAGAAGGTAGAGCGTGAGCGAGAGGGATCTGACGTCTGATGAGCGTGACTTTTGAGACCATTGATTTGCTCTCTGGTTATGTCTGSTTAATCTGAAAGGAGGAGTATTTGCATGGGCCAAAGGTGCAAGATGGGTGTTAGCTGGAAAAGAATCACGTCTTTAATAGCCGCATGGTAACTTTGGATAGGGAGAAGGTCCCCAAGTGCTTTACAGCCTCTGCAACCAGCCTACAGCTGCCTCTGAAGAAGAGCAGCCTTTCAGGTGGAGCATCTCTTCCTTGCCCAAGTTTAGCTGCCCACGAACAGGCAGAGAAGAGAGGAGAAACGCTCTGTAGGCAGAAGGTAACGGTTGGAGATATCGCAGCGTTGAGTTTAATGCACCTGCACTTTGCAGGTGGTGGTAGGAGTGAGGGCTACGCTTGTTCAACCTGGTCCTACGGCAGGGTCAGCTGACTTCAGGAATTTAATAGACACAGACTGACCTCTCGTCGCGTGTGTGCAGCCTGCTAGCGCTCCGGGTGTAGTGAGGTCGGCTGGCTGCGGCAGGCAGGCGCGTGTCCCTGCACCTCGGGGAAGTGGGTGAGATCTAGCGCGGGGTCTGCCCCAGGAACGGCAGGAATGCAGAAGCGTAACCGGCTGGCCCGCGAGCCGTGAGGTGACGTTACCGAACGGATTTGGGCTCACTTCCTTATAGCTGCAGAGATGAGATAAGATAGAAACTCTGAAATGTTTGCAGCGAGAGCAGCGAGGCTTCCTCCTTCTGCCCCGAGCGTGTCCTGCGGGGCAGGAACRGCCGACTGGGTACCCACACAGCCAGCGGAAAGCAAAGTCCGCTTGCTCGAGGAACAGCGCAATTCGGCTGAAGACGGCGGCGCTGTGTCCTGCCCTTTGGATCGGYGCTGGGGTGGTTGTGCGTGGAAATRCTCAAGCTGCTCTGTGCACCAAGGTTTCTCGAGTCCTTCCTTCCTGTTTTCCTCTTCCTCYCCGTTTCTCTGTGCCTTGYTTAGTTAGCTAGCTCTGGGCAGAGTGGGTGAACACTGCTGATCTAATCAAAAGTATAGTATTTACCCCCTTTTCCCACCAATGTGGCGTAATCTGTGCAGAGCCCAGCAGCAATCCGAGTCTTCTAGGTCTTAATATTTTCCTTTTGTGCAGGAAAGGAAATAAAGGCAACCTGTGGTCTGCTCGTGTTAATGGTGCTTGTGACTGTTTGACTTCGGGGACAAAGTTTGCTGCTCAGCCCAGCTGCCAGATGGCCACCACCTTGCACCCYGCGTGCGCTAGGTGGGTTCAGTGCAAGATGATCTTGTTGGAGATAATTGGGTGTAGGATGTTCCTCTGCCCCCTGGGCTGGCTGTGCTGGGTCMCTGCTGCGTTGAGCTCTGCCTTGTTTTGCTCTTGGTGGTGTTTCTGCTGGGCGAGACCCACCAACGGGTATAAATCTGGTAGTTTGGTGAACGGTGGACGCCAGCAGACAAGTTGGAGGGCTGGAGCCAGCTGGAGTAGCTGACTTCCAAGGCTTTACCTGACTTGGTGCTGCATAAATTAAGTGAAAGCAAACTTTGACAAGCTATTTTTTTTCTTTTCCATTTTCTTCTTCCTGTTGTGCCTTCATCTCACCCTCCCCCCTGCCAATGTGTAGTGCAATGAATCAGCTTTGGCTTGAGAGGCCACCACCTGGGTACCTCCAAGGGCCTTGTACTGTCTAGGCAGGAATTGCTAAGAGACAGATTTTTCTCATCTCTAACTTACAGATGGGGTTGTTGGAGCCCTCTTACCCCACAACCAAGTCATTTCCCCCCAGTCTAAGGTTCCTACTATATAGCACTGGGCAAAGAGTTGGTCATCACATTCCTCCCCCCCAAAATTAGTAATTAAATTTAAAATACTACTTTTTTAATTTGAGCCTTTTAGACTTCATGGCTTTTACATTTCAACTTTGGCGTCTATAAGTCTTYAGCAAAAAAGGAGGGGGAAAAAAAAAAGGAAGTGAAAGGAAGTGGGATTCTGATGTAATCATGTGACTCCAGGAGCTGGGTTTCGTGAGAAGTACTCAGTTATGTGAGCACAAGCGATGCTTGGGGTCATGCTGTGGTCTAGCAGCTGGGAAAAAAAAAAAAAGAATTGGAAGCAGAACCTTCTACTCCTGACTCGCCTTTCCAGTGTTGTGACCAGTGAATGTTGCTTCCTCAGTGGCAGATGTCTGCCCTATTGCTAGAGGAGATACAGCTTGTGTGTGCAATCCGCTTTTGCATTTTAAAACTGAGAAAGGGCCTTGCTGCTGAATCAAGGCCAATGCAGACTGCAATATAAGCTATATTACCTAAGTTGCATTGAGTTATCCTCCTGTCAACTTTTAATCTTTGTTGGGTTTTTCACTGTTTCAGGGGTTTCAGGGGACTAGCACTGACTGGTTGATGGAGGAGCAGTTTCTGTCTGTTCTCTTGCCAGTTTGCTTTCTGCAAAAGCATACCGACTATTTCTCCATGCTGGACAAGATCAGGTCTAAATGTTCAGAGAAGTACAAATACTATGATAATACAGAAATGAGGTTCCTCTGCTGCTTGTGGCTGCGAGGACAGGAATTGGGTGGCTTGGCTGGGTGCCTTTGAGCTCTCCAAAGCTGAAAGCCAGGCAAATGTGAGTTCTTTGCTTAACTCTCCTTGGGCAAGTCCTATTAGCATGAGTGAAATAAGAGCACAACACCAGAATGGCAGAGCGTTGCTCTCTGAAGACGACCTAAACGAGCCAGCAAAGCCAGCACGTTTCTGTACAACGTGGGAGATATTTATTCTGTGACTAAGCACAAAAGTTGAGAGATGGAAAAGGTCCTATTAGATCATCTAGTCCACCTCCCTGCTGGCACACAGTTTTTCTCCCAGGAGAATATTTCTGAATGCGCTGTAGGACAGAAGGAAGTAGTTTACTTAGGGCACTAGGTAGGACTAGCAGGCAGCTTGTGCAGATGAGGAACGTGTATGTGACTCGACTTGCCATGCACAGTTACTTACAGCAACAGGATTTTGTAGTAAAAGAGCTGAAAGCCCTCGATGCAACATTCCTCGCATGCTTGGAGCTTTCCTGGTGATTTATTGGAGCTTGGTTTGTGCAGGCATCAGCTTGTCTTCTTTTAAATGTTCTAGAGGAAAAAAAAATCTAATTTTGTCTTTATATTTATGATGGAGCTGGTGGTTCAAAACCCAGTCATAATAGATGAAAACGAGAAGCCTTCTGCTATGGAGAGGTCAGCCAACTAAACATCTGTGTAGCTGGCCTGGCCTCGGTGTGCTGGGATCTACGACAGCAGGGCGTAAAACCTCTTGGAGGATGTGTCAGAAAGGTGCAGGTGGAAATGCTGTTGCTAGGACAAGCGGAGCAGTGCTGGAATTTCAGGCAGCAGCTTGGGGACCATCAACACTTYTTCGTTTATTATTCCTTAGAATGTGCAACCAAAGCATAGCCTCATGCATGTACTTAAAAAAAAAAACCAAAAAACAAACAAAAAAATCCCCAAAACAAAACAAACAAACAAACAAAAAAACCCTCCCCTCCTTCTCTTGATTTGATCTGTGCCTGAGGGTGCTTGGCACCTCCCAGGACTGAAATCACTGACTCCTGATGCAAAGGAACTGATTCTGTCCCCACTTGGGCCCTGGTTCGAGGAAGAATTGGAGCACGTGCTGAACGCAGCTGGAGGACTGCAGCAGAAATTTCCTACTAGGACATATGTTGACCTGCCCTCTTGGATTGAGACTGCTGGGTTTTGCATTTCGGATAACTGCCGATTCCAAGGATGTCTCCTGGTTTAAGCTAGTGTGAGATCGTTATTTGGGATTAGAAGCCAGGTCTGGTCTGTGGTGCAGGTGAGCTACCAGGCTACTGCCTCACCAAGGTGTGTTTTGCTGGTGGTGGCACTGTGTTGGGCCCCTGGGGCTGTGCTCTGGCCTGAGGATCAGTTTAGTGACACTGCAGTGTTTTGTGTAATTTTCTGCAGATATTACAGGATCTCACCAGGCTCATTACTCTGTTTAGTCAGGAGAAGCTACCCCYTAAATCCTCAGGAGATACAGGCTGAGTGTTTTGGGGTACAGGCCATATCCCTGGCAGCCATGGTCTGTCTTTTGGYATGTTCTGTGGAAGTGACARTGTCGCAAATGGTATTTTCCAGGAGAACTTCCAGCTCTTGTAAATGAGCTCCAAGACGCACTTCACCCCCCCCCCCCCACTTCCAGACATCATCTAGGGAGGAGGGAGCTGGATCAGGGCACAGTGCATGCAGGGAGCAAATCTGCCTTATTAATACTTAATTTAGAGAAATCTCTGTCTCAAGATGTAAAAAACAATTGCAAATGCTGTCTGGACACCACCTCTCCACATCAATTAGAGGCTTTAAATGCTCAGCAGGGAGGATTAAATAGAAAACTGAAATCTTTCCATCATGACAGCCTTCTGGTTTCCATTGAAATGCAACTGAAGAACTGGAAAGGCTTCTGTGTTTTGTTGTGATATTCAGGCATATGTTTCTTTCCAWCCTGGAGATTAATTCTGTCTGTCTGTAACAGGGTCGTGGGAATCGATATTGAATTGTACTGAGAAAATGGTATTTCTCCAGAGCTCTGTTCTAAAAGTAGTTGGCTGTTTCTCCACTGTGTCTAGTAAGTGACCTGGTTTTGAAGCAGCTGAGCAACGGCTGCTCTCATGGTCCTCAAGCTCCTGGGTGGTGGTGTGTGGCTGCCCTGACAATTCACGGTTGGTCTGTGGTCTTTGGAGGGTGAGGGGATTCTCTCTTGGGGTCAAACTTCCTCCAAGGTGTCTGAAAAACCTCCACCTTCTTCTGGCTGTGGCTTTCTGTTGCACGGCCCTGGGACTTGCAAGCTATAGGAAAGGAAATTACTCATAGCTCTGCCTCCTCTGTAGGCTGTGCTCAGCACTGGTGAGCTGTCATGACCAGCCCTAAACTGTGCAATGCCTTAAGCTGGATTTAGAGGCAAGATCTGCATTTTCCTTGTCTTTTCCTCCTCATGTGCTTCTTCCCTGGCACTCTGGTGCATGCGTAAAGAAGCACAGGCAGCGTTGTTGCCCTGTTGCTCAGGGCTTGAGGAATGAAGGAGAGCTGCTGCAGGAGCCATGCTCTGCCTGGCTCACACGAGGGTAGTGGGTCACTGTTTTGTGATGGCAGGGCAGACCCAGGAGGCCCTGGGGGCTTTTAGCTTAGGACAGTCCTATCTGCTCTGCATGCCTTTTGGGATGTGTGAGTGTACAGCTGTATGCTGCCCGATCTGGTTCTTGCACTGTTCATTTGTGTTCAGCTGTATACAGAGGAAAGTGTACTTGAGTTCATGTGATGCTRCAGGTCAAGAGGACAAGGAAGAGAACAAAACCAGACCCACGTGTTTCTGTTTCATAACCTCTGGTGGTGGTATGGTGATGGACACACAAACCAGCAGCTTGTGAAGGCAGCAGTCATCTGAGGCTATGCATAAACACAGTCCTATTGCCTGAAAACACGGGTACATTTTAATCTTAGAAGGCCACCAAGCACTCACTGAGCCTTACTTCTTTGTTTGGTCTAATATTAATTCAGAATTAGATAACAGAATTGACATGAGCAAGAAAAGGACCTTGGATTCTGTGGCACTCTCCGGGGCTGTTCCTCAGGTCCTAGCCTCTGTTTGCCATGGGCCTTGTGCTTCTTGTCTGCAGGAAAAGATAAAATAACCCTGTAACTGGTTAGAGAGGTGCTGGGCAGGAAGTGGTAATAGGTTTCTTGCACTCATCTTCACAGTCAATTGGAAAGTTGTATTTTGATCAATTGAATCCAAATGGGCTGTAGGGGGTGAAGCTGAGCTTGTTAAAGAGGATGCTGTGAAGCAGGAAGGCTGCGAGAAGGACTATTGATCACGGGTGGCTGAGTACCAGATGATGGTACACAAGGAGGCAGGAGGTTGGTAGGACAAATGGTATGAAATGCAGGAGTTAGCCTGTGTGCTATCAGCAGGGTATTGCAAGCAAGAGAAAGTGGGTCAGTTAGCAAGTGGGCTCTTTGTGGGAGGTGGCACAGTGACCTMAAAGCCTTGAGGACTGTCTGAGCAGAGCTACTGCTGACATACTGCATGACCTGTGCCAGTTGCTGCGAGGTCTTGCAGATAACATAGGCAATGAGATGGACCTTCCTCCTTCCTGGTCCCAAGCTTGGTCAGTCRGTGACAACTTCAACATTAGAGCACGTTGGACCAGTCATAAAGCTTATAATGATTTTGGTGCTTCAAGATCAAAGCTACAGAGATGTTGTTGGTTCCTGGCTGTCCTCACCTTTGGGGAAATTTGGTGTTTGAATCCCTGGAGCAAAAGCTGGCTCTTGGGTTGGGTTCTCCACTGCACCACATTGGCTTTGCAGCTCCTGAAGTAGGACTTCATTCATGGAGATGCTTCATTTCTGATGCCAGATAGTAGGAAATCAATGCTGCATAGACATCTTTCTGCCAGTTGCTTTTGCCAGGAAAAATTTCACCCTGAGACAAATGCTTTTCTGAGGACATACTTCGTCTGAATGTTTTTGTGTCTGTTCCTGCTTTTAAGTTTCTGCTCCTCCTTCTTCCTCTTTTTTTCCAGGGACATAGAAGAAAGAGGTCTGAAACTTCACTTTTCCCAAAATATTTTTTGATTGTTCCCCCCCCCCCAAGTCTCTTGGCATTTCATCTGAAATGTAAAAATAGCCACAAAAAATGATGGAAGAAATTTTAATGCTTCTCTGCCTTGGCTTTYATCTTATATACCCAGAGATATTCCTTCTGCCTTGCTGTCTCTGCTTAGGATGTATGTTCAGGGAAAGTGGAAAGGGTTTCTRTTGGTATAACTTGCATCAGAGTTTATTACTTTGTTTTATAAGTGTGTAAAAAATTACCTGAGGATAGGATTTTGTCTTGTGAAAGAGCAAAGGATRTAGAACAGTGCTTTCCCCAAAGTGGAGGCCTTCATCCTCAGCAGGGGGCTGTGGGCTTAAATAATCCTAGCTTGGTTGSCTTGAGTGAGATGAATGTATAAGTTTGCAGGAGATGAGGACCTGGGCCCTTTAGACTTCATTTCAGTGCTTGATTTAAAACATTGCATTTGAGCATACTGGGCAATCAAATTGCTTTTTGGAGGGCATCTTTGTAAGAGCTGGACTTAAGTGTGTAATCAGGGTATTGGCAATTGGTTCAGCTCTGCTAGTGGCTGGTTGAAGGAGTTCGTAACAAATGTGAATACAGTGGAGATGCAGTTTTTCATTATGTAAACCTTGATGCAAGTTAAAATCCGGACAAGTGGGGGCCACATGTGTTTTCTGGAAGATTGCTCTGCTTGACCTCCCTTTTATATATGTGTAAAATAGATTAGCCTTAGCCTGATAGGGCTGTGTTGTCTGTTTGTTGCTAATAGAGAGCCCTTTAACCCTTTCGATTGCTTCCTTATTTTGTGAATTTTCAGAAGTTTGTGATCTTTGCGCAGAAATCAAAGCTGTTGTATATGCCAGTATGAATTGGTGACTATTCTACTGCAGTTGRTAGAGGGCAAGATTATTACTTGGAGGATTTAAAGCTCTTATTCTATGTATGCATGCTGGAATCAACGGGATGGCTCAGGAGATGGTGCACTGGTTTGYCATAACTGAGTCTGCTGAATCCAGTTGCATTGGCTAGATCGCTTGCTGACTGAAGGTATCCTCCATCATCTTCTGTAGAGACAAGCACAATCTTTCTTCTCTCGATGCCACACTGAGGTTSAACAAAAGCTTTTAAATCAATTTAAGTGTTGTGCCAGTAAATGGAGATAACAAGTAGTTCTGTATGAAGATGCATGAACTGAAAGTTGACTTTCATGCAATGTAGTTTTTGGAGCACTGGCTCGCCCCTTATGTGAGCTGTGGTGATGCATGTATGYCACCTCTTGCTCAGCAACCTGATTAGTGTGCCTTCAGAAACAGYTTTATCTTCTCATCATGGCTCATGCAATCTGCCCCTTAAGCCCACTCTGAAGAGTTAAGCCGGCAAATCTGGCCTGGTGGGTTACATGTGCATCTCCAAAAAGTCCTTTCAGGTTGAATGCTCAAAAACATAGGTGCCTAATCTTAAATKACTACTCTTTGACCACCCTGCTCGGGTGGGTGCATTGGATAACCTGAGCAGAAAAGTGTAGCCAAAATTTAAGTTGCTTTGAGTAGCTCCTGTGTATGAATGCCTTGTGCAGGGACCTGTGTGTGCACAGAACTGATTGTGCTGTCATTTYGAGAACAAAACTATAAGGATAAGGTTGAGATGATCATAGCCAGCCTGTAATATTTCAACCACTCTTTTTTTGCATTCAAATCCATCTTTGCCAAGCGTGCAGGCTGTTTGAATGAGCTATCAGCATGCATACATTTGTATTCTCACAGTTAAAACAATTCCACTTGCTTTGCTGTCTTTAACGCTACCCCAGCCCTGGCCTCTGAAGCTTTTTGAAAATAACATTTACAATAATATTTTTAACAGTTCCGTAGTATACAAAACTCCAGCACCCTGGCAGGACTCCCGGAAACTTGTTGAAAGTTAATGTGGTCAACCCTTAAAAAGGAGAGATTTTTTCCGCTTGACTCTTGCTTGTTAAACTCAGCCCAACATGTTGTTCCCTGCTGCTTAAAAAAACAAGGAAAGTCCCAATTTTAGCAATGCTAGGTTGAGTAGCTTTCCAGCTGAGCCAYACTTCAGGGGCAACTGTGGCTGCTTTTCTTTTAATGGTGGTGTATCCCTGCATCTTCAAACCAAAGTGTAAGTGATGTTCAGGCTGGAATAAGTCCGCAGAAACCTGCGGGTGATACTCTGCAGTGGGAGTTGCTGCTTGTTCGCACGACAGCAGTGACAAGACATCCTGGCTTTGAGGGTGTGTTGAGGCCGATGCTGGCCTGCGTGGGACAAGAACAGTTCTTGGAGAGATGAGATGCTGTAAAACTTGCTTTGAAAAGTAGGCCAGTAGAGACACCAACAGGGCAGCACTCCTCCCTCTTCCCTAACCCCCTATCATTCCTTCCAGTAACCCCCTTGCACTTACTTCTGTGCGTCACCTTGAATTCAGGACATAACTCCTCTTCTGCAACCCCTCCTTCCATGCCTTGCRTTCCTCACCCTCGATGCACAGACCCTCGAGTCGCAGCTAGCTGGACAGTACTGTGCTGTTGTCTTCCTTGAACTCAGTCTCAACTGTTCCCTTTCCCACCCTTGGAGAACAAGGAAGAATTGGAATTAGTTTTTGAAGTGGGAGGCTTGCCTGTAGCTCATYTGTGGATACCCGTTCTGCACTGAAGTAGCCTCATGATGTTGAGCTACTTTGCAGAAGTGAGTTCAGCTCGGTCAAATCAAAGCTGCTTTTTTCCACRTGAGAGCATCTACACTGAAGTTTCCTGCGGCTTCACTAACCTGCAGGAGTTTCCTGGGCAGACAGGCTCTAAACAGGAGCAGCCCAAGCTTCTTGCATGCGCTGCACTGTCCTGAAATGTGGATACTGAATTGCCCTGGCATCCCTGGTGGCTCATATTTCCCGGAGCTCCTGCTTTTGTCGTTTGTGTGGCAGTAGGAGACGTTAGTATGGTGAGGTTAGTCAGGCAGTAATTTGTTGCTGATTTACAATGGAGACAGGTTTCACCAGCTGTCAGAGCGGAAAGTGGGAGCCGTATTTCGGATACTTGTGCTGTGACCTGCCAGCGCTTGAAAGCTCTGACCAGAGGGCTTGGTGGGGGGAGTGGGGAGATGCTGCTTTGAAGTGCATCCGAGCAGAAACAGACTTTCCCCCTCCTTTTTTAAGGGAGATAATAAAAGGGCAGAATTTGTACTAGAAACAGGAATTTGTCCTTCTGTAACAGGAAGCCGCTTGTATGTATTTTTGGGAAGCCACGGAAATCGCCAGTGTTCGTGATCCAGTTTGAAGGCTGGCTGTCCTCAGGATTTAAAAGAAACTTACTAAAATTAAAAAAAGTTTTTCTCTCATATATGCGTGGAAATCTGCACTGTGTGYGGGGGCTGATTCGATGATGAGAGCTAGGCTGTGGCAGGGATGACAAAGAGGGAAACAGGATTTTGCAGAGGGAAAAAATCACTGATTTTTCTGGAGTTTGGTTATGTGGTTCTTTTGGGCATTTGCTTTTGTGTCTAGTTGCAGATCCCAAAACTAGTAAGTGGTTGTGTGTATGTCAGGCCACTTTGGCCTATAGATATCCAAGTTCATGGRTGCAGTTGTCACAACCAAGGGCCATATTTTGCTTGCCTAAATTCTGTCCAGTGCCTTTGCCTTGTCAAGGTCTCCAGAGAGCCATTAGAAAAAGCCTGACTCTGATGGGAGAGTTAACCCAGGCTAGCCCAGGAATTTCAGGTCAAATTTAGGCTATCTGTATGTGGCCCTCTGTGCAACCTCTATGCACAGCTTAATTGCTGGAAGTGTCACATTAATTTTGAAAGCAAAAACAGTGAAGGTTTGGGCTGTTTCCTGTTTCTTCTTGTAATCAACTGGAGTTTTTACCCTGCTTTTGTGGATTTCTGCGCTCTCTCATGCAGATAACCACTTCTTTCTCAAGACAGGATTTTAAACCTTTGTCCAGTGTGTTAGTTGCTTCCTTGCCTCCTTGTTTCTCTTGAAGCAGACGGAGCCGAGCGTCCTATGGCTTTATGCTCTTGGCTTAAATGGCGTTCTTCTGAGCGGAAGCCGCAGCAGCAGAAGGAACAACGCACTTAATGGCACACGTACTTCTCTGCCAGTGCTGCTTGCTTATCGGTTTCCCTTCCTGCTCGTCTCTCTCAAAATAGGTTGGGTAAATATCCTCCTGCTTGCCAGCATGAAGGCTCTGGAGCTGCTGAAAACTTTAATCCGCGCTTGCAGTTGCTTGTGGTTCACTTCAGTGTTTCAGTTTTTTTAGATTGATTTGTCTGAGCTGAGATCTTTGGGAATTGCCTTTTTGTGCTGCTTCTGCACAACATACGGCGTGTAATACTCCAGCGTTTGTGCCTGYGCCCTGGCACACGCCGCTTTCATTGACTGCAGGACAGGGTTGCCTGCAGCGACAGCGGAGCCAGAGTCTCTTACACTTTCAGCTCAGGCTTTGTAAAGTATCCGAGACATCGCTCTATTGGTTGTGCTATCGTTTATGGCCAAAAATTCTACCTGTGTGCYTATCGGCCAGCTGAACTGGCCTGGTCTTTACTGACCGCTTCTCTAGCACTACTATTTAAAGGGCGCTTGTCTGAGGTAGGCTCTGCCTCTGTTCAGCCTGAAAGGAGATTTCCTACTTAGAGTACGTAGGAGCAAGGACTGGCTTACGGTTCAGGATAATAGTCTAAATTTCTCAGTGAGTGAAGAAAGCCCTTTGCACTGAGCTTTGGCTAAGTGCAGCATCCCAGGTAAACTGAATCCAATTCTGCATTGGCCTTGGTCGAACTAGAYGGGTCCCACAAGTAATGTGGTGGCCATAGGCAAGGTGTCTGGAAGGGACATAGGAATGCTGCCTGCCATGAGGGATGTATGTGGTGTTTATTGCTGCTGAGAGCTGCTTAGATTTGGGGTTTTTCTTTTCCACAAGGAGATAAGTCAGAGAAAGGCTGATCCAGCCTTTAGAAACCTTGTCTGGAATTTAGAAGGCCTAAATTTAGGCCTTTGTTGGTTGCCCCTTGAGACTTGCTTTCTGTTCCTGCTGTCTGTCTGGTCTCCAAACAAGTATCACTCCACAATGAAATGTRTTGAAGATGGTATTGTAATAAGAGTGTTGATGCAAGTGAGTTGCTTCCCTCTGTAAATGCCCTGTATTCTTGAGTAAGTTTTCTCTATCCTCCCCTTACAAAAGGAGACCTGTGGCCTATGTGTAGGCTCATTACTCCAAGATGTGTTGGTACATTGGTACAGAAGGGTGCCAGGATGATTGTATGCAGGACTGTTCTGTTGCCTTTGGGGTGCATATTGGACTGTTGGACTCAATTCCTAGAGAAATAGCTGGCCTCTTTCTCCCCACCCTGAGTGATGGTGTTTGTTTTGTTTTTTGTTTTTGTTTTGTTTGTTTTTGGAAGAGTGGTCTTGTTCATTCTTTATGCCAGTTGTCATGTTCATGTGTAAACTCTGTGTATGTTTGTTATTACAGGGTGGATGCTTGAGAGTGGAGGATAAGGTACAAGTATCTGGGACCTGTGGAATGGAGCCCTGATGTAGATGGAAAGATGGGTAAGAATTGGATTACCTTGAAGCAATTAATTCTCTACAGCCTGCTTATTTTGRTTGGGGTTACCCAGCATGACAACACCGTGGGAGACACTGCTGCAATGCCCTGGTTAAATATTATAGTGTTTTCTAATTTTTTTCCCCATTCCAGTGGTGACAGAATTGGACAAATTCTCTTAGCGTGGTTTGGTGGGTCATGTTCTTGGGGGGAACTGGAGTCTTTTGCCAGCTCTGCCTTATATTTCTAAGCAGGGCATCTTCCATTCCCTCTATCACTTATCCCAAGGATGCTTCAGTTTCAAACAGAGCCATTGTATGTTGCATATCTAAATGATGATCTAGTTTACTTGCACTTTTTGCCCTCTTCTGCTGGAATGACAGAGTAGGTGTATATCAGAAGCCCTGTAGTGGTGAAGGACACTCTTGTTAAGTGGAGATTACCTGTAGCTCTAGAGGTACATAATAATCTTGATCTCTGCTCCTAAAGAAAGTTTTGTTATGATAGAAATTGGGACCACTTGGAAGTGCTGGACTGTCTTGAGTTTTAGCGCATGAGTAACCAAGTAGGTTACTCTTGTACAAGGTGTGTCTTGCAGGTAGTGTGAGGCTTGAGTGCCCTTGAGCTTATCATGCTGTTGGCCATCGAGCTACCTGCATTACTCYTACAAAATCCTTCATTAGTTACAGAAGAACAGCAGTGCTGTGCTTAAGGTTCCTGAAATCTGTCCGTCTCACATCAGGGACACAGCTGGAGSAACTGCCCAGTGTCTTCCCATCCTGGCCCTCCAGGAATTGCTGTGGGAGGAGCTTCATAGAGGACACCTGCCTTAGTGAGAACAGCACTGGTGCAGTGCTGTGGGGCTAGGTTTGGGATTCAGCAGGCATTTCATGCATTTAAGGGCATGTTTCTAGTACAGCAAAGCTCTTTGCAGAATGAGCATTGAGCACAAAAACACTTCCAGAAGGGATCTGTAAGCCAGTCATTAGCTGCCCTAGCACCTGTAGGGCTTTCTACTCCTTTAATCTTGCTGRTAAAAAGCTCAGCAGGTTGAAGGACAAGGCTGGATTCTGCCTCACAAGGGTGTCACTCCTTGGTTAACATGTCGAGCCTAATTGTGCTTTGATTCTTGTTTCCTTTACCAGAAGAGGAGGAAAGCAGAGATCTCAGAGTCCYGAGTGAAGCCAGACACTTCACTTTCACATTTACAACACTTACACAAGTTACTCAAACTTTTCAGAGCTGGTTGAAATGATGTTTAAAAAATTTCCGATAAATTCAGGGATCATYCCCTAGCCTTATAAGAAGGTGATACAGAGTTTGGTGGTGTTTTGAATTAAAAAAAAGAGAAACACTAAGCCATTGCCACTGTTTGTCCTCTCATGCAAAAAAGGAGGATAGGAGAAAAGCAGTGTTCCCCTATCCTGGATTTACAYCTCTTTAGTTTGCTGTTCTCTCTCCACTAATTAAGAAAATGTTTTGGAAAAAGGGGGGGGGGGGAGAGAGAGGGAGAAAACTGACTTTAAGCAAGGTAACATGAAAAAGAGGGGAGGAGAAAGTCCAAAGCTGATGGAATGACAAATTTCACTTAAAAATCCCTGGTGGGAAAACCCAAAACTTTTTAGAGAAATTTTCACTTCAGAAGTTAAAGCCACTGTTTTGTCAATGC
>NW_028186612.1:3609342-3620236 GCF_003343005.1 Rhea americana
TTTTAATGCACCAGAGTCTCTGGCTGCAAAGGGAACTTGAGCCTAGTAGGAGTGAGATTCTGCACCAGTAAGTGCAGCTAATGAAAAGTGCGCAAGCTACCTTGAAACGAGCTATCTTTTATGCTACTGCTAGGCCAGAGCCCAGTGCAGGCTGTACAATCCTATGCAGGAACTGATGAATACTTGGGCCTCCTGCAGCATCTGAGCTTCCTGCTGYAAGCGTAACATGGATGCATTTGGATAAAGCTGTAATTGCAGTGGGTTCTCTAGTGAAATAAGCATCCTTTTTCAAGTGTGTGACTGGTTTGGGGGCAAGTGGACTGAATAGCTAGGGGCCTGTTGTGCAGGTCTACAGTTCTGCAGTTCTGCTTACACTTGTGTGYATGCATGCCCCCTTCCCTAATCTCATTGCACAGAGCATTGCTGTAACTCATTGTTAAATAGCTTTATTGCCTGTGTAGGAACTGYTTAAATCTGTCAGACTGCCTTGAGAAAGGACTGTAGTATGATCCTATTTCCTAGCTTGCCCCTTGGGGTGAGACAGGTAAGTGGGATGTATCTACTGAAGCACTGAAACTGCAGCATATCAAATATTTTATTGATGTTTAAATTGGTGCTGGTAGATTTTCTATCTTTTTCTATTGTAGCAATTGCTTTCCAAGACGTGATAAAGGCTTGGTAGGACACTGGGATTTTTGTGGGGTTTTTTATACCAGATCCTTTGTAAAAATGATCCTTCCTAGAGGTGAAGGACAATGCTTCATAGAGCTGACTGCTCTGAGTCAAAAGCAGATACATTTGGTTAGTGTTACTGAATGGTGTCTGTTGATCGAAGGATCATTGCATCAGTTTTACTGATGCACAAAAGAATTAGCTAAACTTTGAGTGTTTTGCTTTCATTTCCTCCATTTTATGTGTGAGCTTGCTTCTTTTCTAAGCAATGGGAAGGGGAAGCATTTTCAAAGGAAGAACAGGAAATCTGGAGTTGTTTCATTGCTTCCCTTGTGGTAGATCACAGAGGAGATGTGTTGGATTAGGTGATCTCTTGAGGTSCTTTTGAGGTCTGCCTTTCTCCCTAGAATCCTGTTTGTAATCTACTCAGTGGCTCAGAGTTCACTGCTCACTGGACATTTTCCAGTGAAGTTTAGTGACCTTGTATGAAGACCACAAGATAGGAAGTGGGAACTTCTGACTTCTCTGTGGGCTCTACCTCTGACATGTCTATTGAGTTGCACCATGTGATGCAGGGCTGCTTGAACTAGCCCTCTGTAGCTGTGGCATCATAGGGCTACAGAGAGGTTGCTCTACCATTGAGTGTCCAAGACAATATCTGTGCACGTGCCAGCTTGCAGTCTGTCTGAGCAGAGGTCCTTGGCACTGTGTCCTCTTATGGTGTGTAGGCATAATCATGTCGATGTCTACTTGATGCTAGTATCTGTTTTTAGTGCTGTCTTGAAGTACTTGAAGGTCTCTCGTGCAGGTAGGATAGAAGGCTGCAATGTCTGAAGGCAAAACAACTAGATGTGGTATAGGAACTTGGGACAGAATTGTTCTGGTTTTGCTTCATGCTTTGGTCTTGGATAAACCACATGGACTCCCAGTCAGCTTTGCCCTGGAGCRCTTTACCCTAGATGTGTAACTTCTGTACTTCTACTGAAGCATTTGACTTTTCCTTTGTATGGGGAGAGGAGGATAGTAAGAAGAGTAGGATGGAGCCATGGATTGCATGTGGAAGTGTCTTTGGAAAGACTCCATGGCCTCTATCGTGCAAACAAAATAGAGCTGGGCAACAGAGCATGGGTATGAAACTTAGAAAGATCTCCATGTCTACAATGGGATCACAGTCAATGAAAGTTAAAAACTGCTGTGTTTCAACACTACATCACAGTAAAAGTGACAGAAGAAACCGTTGTCTAATTTTGTTGGTTAAAAGTAATGTGAATGCTCTTAATCCTGGGTATGAAATGCTGCGTGTGCTCTGTGTTTCTGATAATAGCATGTGGGGCACTCAATCTCTTCCATTCAGCATTTGTATGTATAACCCTAAGGTTTAGGGGCCTCATCCTTTTTTTCTGGAAGGAAGTCCGACTCTTTCTTCAGCAGAGAGGTCATCTGATGTGTAGGAGATTGGAGAGTGGTACTTATTTACTGTACTACCTTTACACAGGGGTTGTRGTGAGTACCCAGACTGTAGGCTAATTTGGGAGGAGGCAAGGCAGGTGGCTTAAMGAGAAGGAGACCCTGCTGGTAGTTGTAGTCTGGTCCCCAATTCATTGTTTCTTAACCCCAGTTCAGTGTTCTTGGGGGACTATTAAGATAAGAAAAATGCCCCGTTTCACGGTTGGAGAACATCCCCACGCTTCCAGACAGTGGCTTCTCAACTCTTCCATGTTATGTTTTCCTCGTCCCTCAAACTGTGCAAACTGTATTTCACTTGCTCTTTGTAGGCTGAGTGCTATTCTTTTTTTTTAAAAAAAAAAAAAGTTTGAGTTGAATTGCAGCAGTTTGTCTTACTGCAAAGCACATAGGGTTTTTAGCTTAGATTTTTTYCATCTTCGGAAGGAGAGTTGGAGTCGAGCTTTCTCCTTTTCCTRCTGCTGTGCCCTCCCAGGCTCGCATCTGGAGTCAAACTGGGTGCTTTGGGCACCTGTGGGGCACAGGACCAGACCCGCATTGCTGTGTTTAGGGCAGTTGCAGCCACCGCTGCAGCAGCAGGTTAYGAGTTTGCAGAGGGGGGAACTGTGGCTCTGAGCCTTGGAAGTAGCTGGGCTGGGAGGGAGAAAGAAGTCTTTATGGGCACGCAAATAACCTTCAAAGGCATCGGAGGCAGTCAGGGGAAATAACTTGCCAGTTACGTTCCACGCTGGGCAAACATTTTTCTCCTTTCAAGTATGCTCCAGAGAGGGGTGGTTTATGGGAAAAACTAATATCTTTTATTAGCCCAAACTGATAGAGCTGGAAAAAAACAGGCCACCCTTTGGGTACATTAGCTTTTTCTGAGAAACAGTAAACTTCAAGCTAAGCACAGCCAGGAAAATTGCCCTGAATTTAATTAAGTTAACCTATTAGACAGCATGAGAAGAAAAGGTAGCTAGTGTCCAGGGAGTGTTAGCAAAAAGCCGTGAAAGGTTGTGGGATGAGAGGGAGAAACCAGTGGCCGGTGCCTGTGAAGTGGTGAGGAGCTTGCAAGGCAGATGGTGCAGCAGAAAATGCCCTGTGCTGTAAAACCAAACAGGCCCTGATTGAATTTTTAAATACTCATT
Source organism: Rhea americana (assembly GCF_003343005.1). Classification (NCBI taxonomy): domain Eukaryota; kingdom Metazoa; phylum Chordata; class Aves; order Rheiformes; family Rheidae; genus Rhea; species Rhea americana. The sequence goes on from NW_028186612.1 coordinate 3,612,606, forward strand.
GGAGTTAAGGGTAAGCGAAGATTTCTTAAATGTAGTGTTTTTACTTGTTAARCATCTAGTCTCTGCTTGCAGCTCTCCTCGAGGCAGCTTCAGGGCTAGGATGGGTCCTGCAGCTGGAGCCATGGAGGTTGGCTCGAGTTCCCCTGTGGCGTCCGGGGGTTTTCGCTTTCGCTGAGCACACGAAGGTGCTCTGTAGGTGCAGGTGCTTTCTCTTTTCCTGACAGATCTGCTTTAGGCCTTTTCACGAGCTCTGGTAGCCGGGATGGGGTTGCTTAGGTGGTGGAGAGCGTGTCGCGCAYGGTCCCTGGTCATCCTCGCCGTGCCTCGAATCACTTCACGAACGAAACCTGCGTTACGGTCCCTGTTTTACAGATAAGTTTAGAGGCCCCTGGAAGTAAAGCAGACCTGGCTTTGTTGGTCAACAAAACACGGCGTGGCCCGTTCGTTGGCCCTGCCTTGTCGGTGTCCGTGCGGCCGAACTCTCTCCCCCAAAAGAGGCAAAATGGAGGGGGGGGGGAGCAGAGTCCCGTTTTTGGTATTTCTTGCCTTTTGGGTGCTATATTTGGCAGCCCGGCAAGCGCAGCAAGCTAGTACCCGCGCTGACAGGATGCGCCTGGCTACCCCACTGCCCTGGGAAGGAATCTGACTCTGTCAGTTTTTTTATTATTATTATTATTATTTGTAGACTCTCCTTTTGGTTTAGTTTTGCAGGAAGTGCGAGGCTTGGTGCTCCTGTGAGTGCAGGGTTTTGGGTGCCGATTTGTGTTCGCGCTGCCGCCTTGGGGAGCCGCGGCCATGCTGCCCCCCGTGGTTGCCGTGGCAACGGCAGCCCCATGGTCGCCGTGGCAACGGGGCCTTGGCCCCGCTGGAGCCCGCCTGACCTGGGGGGGAGGGGAACGGTGTTTGGGGCTGGAGAGGCAGCAGGAGGGGAAAAAAGTTTGAGACCAAAAACCTGCCTGCTTGTGATTATTGAACCTTCACGTCTCTCCTGCTTCAGGATCCAAATCGCCAGGGACTGAATTTGGGCGAGGGGCCTCCCCGTTTCCTCACAGCCACCCCTCTTAGCCAAGACGCTCTCTTCACCTCGATTCCCCCCGCAAAGGCCGCCCGATTTCAACCCAGGTGTTTGCCCTGTTGGCTCTGAAGCAGCTGAGGAGGGTCCGAGGAGGCTGGGTTTTTTGAGAGGGCGATGGAGCGCGGCTCGGCCGGGAGGCGCRTGTCGAGGGAAATGTTGGGAAGAGCGTGGGGAAACGGTGTTGGTCGGCCGTGACCCTGTGGACGGCGCCGGCAGTGGGATCGCCATCTCGGGAGCGGATGGCCATGATGAAACGCGGACGCAGACGTGTTTTTTCCCTCCCTTGCTGAGCGAAACCAAAGACTTGGAGGCCTTTTCCATTCGAATGTCCCTTGTGGATCTCGGGGGAGAAAATACCTCAGCATGGTGTCACTGCCTTCCACCAAGAAAAACTTCTTATATGGCTCATGGCTTAGCTGCCGCACCTTTAAACAAGCAGTAAAACTTGCCCTATAATACCCTAAAAAAGGKTTTGCTTTTGGTGTTTGCAAGGCACCCATCGCTTAGTGTTTTGAGGGCATGGTTCTTGCCTTAAGCAGAGATGGATTCCCATTTTTCCTGCTATTCCTATATATCCTATTTCTTTCCTCCTCTTCTCTGCYGCTCTCCCGCTCCCCAGGGAAATTCAGAAGGCAGTTAAAGCTCTTCATTATCTAGCCTAATGACATAAAGATGTCTGTTAATTTGCTGATTTATTCTTTTATCATTGTATTCTCAATGCTGTTAAATAGATATRCTAAAAGCCCATTTGCTTAATGTTACTTTGGGAATGTTTCCTTAGTYGCCTGTGCAAGTCTTTCTGACAGTAGTTTGGGTCTATCAATGTTATTAGCATTATTTAAGTGGTATCTGGTTTTACTGATTGCCATTTGTAAAAATGACACTTGTACACAACTGATTTARCTGTTTTAAACAGATTCTTGCTTTTCCCTGCAAGCCCATTGCTGGCTGCTTATTCCTCCCCCTTTTTGCAAGGGGATGTAAAGGGAAGAGTTGCTTTTTTATCCAGGTAGGATTGCGGGTCTGTTCTCCCGTAMAATTGCACCAGTAGTTGTATGGGTCACCTGAGCAATAGTGTGGGGTGGAAATAGGAGGCAGGAACTACCAAAATGTGATCTATACCCAAGAAAAGGRTCTGTGAGTTGGTATGGCTGTACCCTAAACCCACAAACGATTTAGTTAGCACTTGTGTCAGAAGGTGTTGCCTTTAGCATCGTCATTCCTTGGCTAGGAGAAATGTGCTTTCAAGAAGCCTCAGTATCTCCCAGCATTAGTTTATCAGTGTGAGTTTGCGTATGWCCTGTGCTGAAGATGTCAGTGAGCAAACTCCTGCCAAGAAACCCTACCTATCAGAAGAGTCTAAGCTGTACCTAGATTCCCTCCCTGTACTTGCCTAGGGGCTTGTTATGGTCCAAGCCACGCTCTTTGGTTTATACTTTGAGCTTGTGCTTCTAGCTTAGGAGGTCTCTGTTCTCCTTCCCAGTATTGACTGAGATGGTCGCTATGATAGTAGTTGCTCTCTGATCCCTTCAGTTGTTTGCTGGCTAGGTATGTTGATGGCAGTCTATATCTGTTGAAGGTGTTTGTAGCTGCTGAAGAAACTCTAGGGTCTAAGTCCTTTTCCCATTTGGGATGTTATTTTTTTCCTCAGTAAGAGCCATATTTCTAAGCTCATGTGCCCTGCTGGCTTTTGGAGGAAAGGCAGCATTTGTCTTCAAGCAGGTTATTTGCAACCTGCTTCGCCTAGAAGGTTAATGCTGTCTGGTTCCCTGGCATGAAAAGCAAACGCAGGCCTGGTAGAACATTGACCTTCTGGTAAAGGCAGTGGGCAGTCCAGGTTGCTGGATGACTTTCTGAAGGAAACTGTGTTGCTTGATCCCAGGTCAAGGCCAGGATGTACACACTGCTAAATTAATTTCTGTGGTCATTATATACGATCAGGAAGGCCAGAGCAAGTTAGGTCCTTTTTGGATTTAAAGTCMATTCATATATTTAGTTCTGGCTGCAAATGTTTGCAATTTTTGTCAAGACTTGTCTGTCTGTTTCTCATCTTCCACATGAGATATAATAACCGCTCATTTCTGTTTTCCTCTGATGGCTTAGCTGAAAGCCCGTCCGGACAGGGACTGGCCTTTGCAGGGTGCTGATGGTGCTGAGGTAGTGGATCATGTATTTCAGTGGAGGCATCTTTTTGGTAAATGAKAAGTACTTGAATGTCTTAAATCAATTAATCAAAAAATACGCATTTTAGAAAAACAAAATGACCGGCTGATGTCCTTCAGGGGCCAAAGTTAAGATTGTTGGATCATGTGGTCAAGTCATGTAGTTCCTTTCTTCTTTCATTGTYTTATTTGATTATTTTTCATTGTATATTCAAACCTTGAGTTTGAATGGGCTTTTACTGAAGATGACAGCATTTATGTGAGGCTTCCTATCCTTTCCTCATCCCCTCCTCCCTTCGTGTTTCTGGTCTGTAAGCCTCGGCCTTCGTAGAACTCTTCCCTCCGCTTGGGAATATACCCAGCGGTTACGTTCCCTTCCTGAGAGGTGGATGCTAGTGATGGAGGGTGCCACTGGAATKTACACGGGCAGTGACTGAGCCAGGCTATCAACATCACGGTTGTAAAAAGCACAGTGGGATCTTCAGTGACCACAAGTGGTCACGGCTGTGGTTTTATGTTTGATCCAAGCGGAAGCACATAAGACAGCATGCAGCTCCTTAGCTACATACTAGAGCCTCGGTTCAGCAATGACTCAGAAGACAATATTCTGCCCTTCTGCAACACCCAGGATTTTTCCCTGGCTTTTCCCAGCCGAAGGCCTGTGAGAGAGGCTGAAATCTGAACTGGTAATGTTCTACCAGACTGTTTTACTTGCTGCAACCATTTTTGTATGCTTCACACAGCTAGTGCTTTTTATTTTTTGCATTGTTGATGCAGCAGCTTCATGGAACTACCGTAAGCTGCCTCTTAGTAATGACCTATTAGTGAAGCCAACAATAACAGTACTGTCTAGACCATCTGAACACAGCTAAATTATTCCTTTGTCCCTTCTTCATTTGCTTTCTCTCTTGACAGTCGAATTGTTTTGGGTGGTCCGTGTTGACCTTCAGGCTCACTATTTTGCCTTTTTTTTTTTTCCTCCCCATTCTTAGCCTGCTCTGCTAAGACTGAAACTCAAGGTTCCTGTTTTCTGCACGCATATTGGAGCTGAAGCTGTGTAGCAGCTCTGGAAACATGTATCTGAAGGGTAGGGAGATGTGTCACATTGTGGCTTTTTGAATGGAAAGGATTTTACTTTGTGGTTGCTTCTGCCAAGTGCTGAATATCCTAAACTCACACTGGTAGCACTTGGTACTGGCGAGTCTTAATGGTTCACAGAACTAAAAACTTCTTGAGAAGATGAGGTGCGTAGGCTTTACAGGATCCAGCCAGAATGAGTCAGGAGACTTTATTAAAAGGATAAAATGTACCCTTTTCAGGGAAGGACAGTGCATCTGGGTTGTAGAAGTCTTCTGTAGGAATAGGATGCAATAGTCAGAGCTGTAGGTACTCAACGTATCAGGTAAAAGTGATTGCGGACACTGAATCATGAGCATAGTCCTTGAATTACTTTAATTTCTATTCTGCTTGGAGTTGTTTATAGACTGAAACTGCTTGGATTTACATTAGACTCATCAACTTCACTTTGTTATTTGTTAATTTTTAAATTTTTGATCCTGCGGAGTTTTTTTTTTTTTTTTTTTTTTTTAATAGTACAAACCACATAGGTGATACTATAGCAGAAAATGCACACCTTCACGTGGTGAGGATTAAAAGCCTCCACACTGCTGTAGGGCAACCCTCAGATAATACCACATTTTCACCACACAGTCACTAAGGCTGCCTGACCCCTGTGGATGTGCATTCAACATCTCCTACACTTTCTCTCTGCCTATGTCCCATTAATAACAYTTTCTGTTAACTTTCCCCTCCCCCCAAATCTTTGGGGGAATAATTTCTTTGAGATTGTTAGACCTCTATTTTATTTGTTTGAAAGTGGTCCTTGATTGTTAAGGATGGGCTGGCAGCATGATTGAACGAGCTTACTGTCACAGGAAGGTGATTTAAAATGTGCAAAATTGGAGTGTTGATGAGAAGTAGGGAATAATGAATTCACCAGTAAGAGAAATGACTTAAAAACGAGGAAAAAGGGTGAATTGAGGTACAGAGGGACATTATCCCAATGCCAAACAGTTGATTCTAGTGTCATTGGCTCCACAGTGTTATTGGCTCTGTAATCATCTGCTATGGAAGACCAGCACAAATTAAAGCTGTGTTCCTGTTTACATGCCTTACCGAGGGAAGTGTTGATTTCATTTTACGAGCAATTCTTCCTGTCAACCTGCAGCTCTGCAGTGTGAGTTTGTACAATAAAGGCATGATAGTGATGCTGGGCCAGAAGATTGTTCAGGAGCAAGAACCTGCCCACACTGTGTAAAGTCATGGATTTCCYGGAGTCTTTGAGTCCGCCTGAGCTYTGAGGGCTTCTTCACTGGTGTTGTGTAACACGTGGTTGTTTTGCTCTGGAAATGTGACAAAATCCAGAGACATGTTAGCTGCACAGTTTCAACACCGCATTTTCAAAAGGCTGAGGCATATCTTGGTCCTCCCAACAGCARATCAGGAGAACCTGAGCTTGCATGTTGCTTGGGCAGAGGTTCCTGGCGATTCCCCCTTGGGAGAGCCATCCAGCTTGCACCTTCACTCGCTCGAACAAAGCTGAATGGAGAGCAAGCAGTGTATGATGCTTCTTTTACTGAAGAGACTTGAGAGCGACATTTGGATTTAATTATCCAGTGAGCTTCAGTGCTTGTTTGAATTTCGACTGAACTGGCTGAGCTGGTTGCTTGTTTCCATGGAATAAAGTCCTCCACCCTTCCAGGGAGTCAGCTCAGAGACCCCGAGAGCAGCAATTAGGACGGGCAAGAGAACTCGTCTGGAAAGCATCAGGCCCTGTGTGAAGCCGTCAAGAAGAGTACTGGGAAATGTCCGTTTTGCAATCAATGATGCAAATTCTGCTCCTGCTCCGAAGTTCTCTCAGAGCATGGTGTGAGGCTTCTTTGCTTTTTTTGAACAGTTGGGGTCTGTTGTTCTGACATTGCAGTGCTCTCAGACTGAAAAACACGCTATTKTAAGTTATTTCTGCTTGTGTTGAAAAGACGCTCTGATATGCAGATGCTTCGTACTCCACGGGCAGAAAGCAACCTTTCATGCTCGTATAGCAAGAAATTTTCTTTTCTTGTGTTGTAACAATTCTCATGGCATGGATTTTTATTTCCTATTTTTTGGCAAATGGAAAAAAAAATGCTCAGGTGCACTTCAGAATGCTCTTTAGCATCTGCTTTTTAATAGATGGAGAGCAAAGAGGCTGAATTGACAGCCTAAATGTAGGAAGTATCTTTGTTTCTTCTTTTTCCTTCTGAGACCTGGTTCAGGACAGGTAGGGCTCATTTTTTGTGCTCCTGGTTGTAGGCTACTTAAGTGGATGGTTGAGCCTTTCTGCAAATGGGTAAAATTTAAGCCAGTTGCTGAAMGTGTGCAGATGCTTCTTGCTTTGCAATGTCAGCAGAGCTGCAAAAGGAAGCTTCTGGAAGACTCTTACCTTGGCTTTTCTTAGGAGACTTTCACAGTCATGCTGGTGRGACATAGCACCAGTAGTTTATAAACTGAAATCTGACAAACTCAAAATGCTGAAAATGTTGACAAAATTCATGTGTAGGTACTAGAGGAAAAATCCTGTTTGAAAGAAAATGCAATGTTAACTCATTCCTTACTGAACGTCAGAAATCTCTTTAGGTTTTCAAGCAAAACAAATCCCCAGGACAATGTTATGGACTAGTCTCTAGCCACTTATGCAGTGGCTCCGCCTGCATCTCTGGAGTCCCCATGTCCCCAAAGACCAAGGATGACTACCCTGAATAAATGCACTCCGTTGTTCCTGTCTGTCCTGGGGATATGCAGGGCATCCTGGCTTAGCCTGAACTCAGTCTCTTTGCAGACTCTGCTGGGCGCATCCAGGAGTGTCCCCAAAAATGGGGGAACAGTGGCTGACAAAGAGGTTTTGCTAGCAGCAGCCCGGCTCTGCAGTGGCAGGTGGGAACCTTGCTTGGCCGTGAGGTTGTGGATGATGCACCAGGGCAGTGAGTTCAGGAAAGTCATGTTGTCACTTGAGCAGGAAAGGAAAAAGTGTGGGGAGAGGAGTTTTTTGGTGGTGATGGTTTTGGTGGAAAATTCCTGAAGGGTAGTGTGTGGGTATTTGTTTTTGTTGTGTTTCTTTTTTAAAAAAGAAAGAAAGAAAAAAAAAGCTTGTTCCCCTCCATGAAAAAGACTTTTAAAGTTTTATTTTTTTTCCTACTACAAAAATTTCTTTGGAAAAACATGCTTTTCCCTAGAGGACCCTTTTATTATTATTATTATTTTTAAAAAAAGTATAGGAAAATTCTAGGTCTTTTGTTCTTTCCTGAACTAGAAGTGAAAGCGTGGTGGGTTTTTTTTTTTTTTTTTTTTTTTTTTTT
>NW_028186612.1:3620277-3660890 GCF_003343005.1 Rhea americana
GGTTGCTTTTCCTTTTACAATATAGCATTCCAGAAAATGTAGCATTTCAGGCTATGCACCTTCCCCTGCCTGTTTTCAATGGAAAGGGAAAGATAGAGGGGGAGTCCAACTGCACTGTCAATATATATTTATGCATTTGTTTGTTTATATATATAAACAATCTCACACATGCACGATGTCTGCTGCAAGAAAATTTTCTGAGCTCTGAAATGAAAAGGACCTTGAATTTTAAACACTTTTTTCCTCTCCTATATTTTTCCCCCCTTGTTTCTCTAGTGAGATGACTTTGGGTACACAGCATGCCTGAGAAGTTCCTTTTTGTTGCAGGTTCAGTCTTGATATAACCTAGCTAGATGTGACAGAAGATGATCAGAAAAAGAGGAGGTAGTGCTGTATCTGAGCATAAGGATCCAGGGAATGTTCTTCCCTGGTGAATGAACTTCAGTATTTGGACCCAGTCCCATGTGATTTCGTATAGTTTTTGTGATCTCTCACATATTTGCAGGCTTTGAGTTAGATTTGCAAGCCTGCTCTGTTCCTGGAGACACTTGGTTTTGCACAAAATGCAGTAGCTGTATCTATGCAGTAATAAGCTGCATGTGCCTAATGCCTGCCCCTCTTGACWGTATCGTGAGCATGGAAGCATGCAACAGGTTGTCACTCCCTCTGATAGATATACTGTGCTTTAGGTCCTTAATCAGTCTTCTCCTGCTGGTAATTGGTATTTCCCAATGCAGTAGTTTATAGCTAATGTCAGATTTTTGTTGCCTTTTTCTGGTGGCTTTCTTGTTCTCTCCCCTGGTTTCCCACTGACTCCAGTTCTGATAATCTTTTGCAATGAAGAAACCTGTGTTTCGGGCATGCGGTGGGCTGGAGGGGACTACGCTGAGCTGTCTTTGAATGCCTTTGCAGTAGGAAAGCTGGGTATCAGGACTGAATCATTTGGGCTGAAAAACTGAATGCAGGGTGCTGTGTTTTCAGTCAGTGCTTTTGGAGGTGAAGCTGCCTGGCCCACTTCAATTGTGTCTCCTTCTTTTGCAGATGCAGAAGAAGCTCTAAACTCTATTATGAAGGATTTGGCAGCGTTGGGCAAATGCGGGAGGCTACTGGACAACAACAGGAATAAAAATAGTGTCCACTCCAGCAAACAGGTAAGACCTCTCTGGAGTCCTCCCCAGACTGTGACAGAGTTGGGCTCTGCTGGAGTAGAGCCCATATAAGAGGTGGGCGTGGAGACCACGGCCTCAGAACTAGGACTTGCARTATTGCCAGTGAGGTGCCGTGAGGAGACAGCAGATGCTTTTCCCCAGAGCTACAGGACATGGATGTTTGGTTCTGTTGCAGCATAGTGAAACAGATTATGTTGCCGAGAGGAGATGCAGGAGTGTGACTTCAAAAATTGTACCTAAATGTGTGAGCCTGAAACTCATCCTAAATTTCAAATCTCACTCCAAGGCACTTATTTAGCACTGAATTTAGTAGAAGTATTGCAGGCTTTGCAGTTTTTWAGATTTGGATTACTCAATTACTTATTGACAGTGTTGATGAGATTATAATATTTGTCATGCACACAATCTACATCGGAAAGTTTAAGGGTTGACTGCCAACTTTGAGCTGTAGACACCCAGCCTCTTTGGGGAGGAAGAATGTCACTTACATAAAGTGTTTAAATATTAATTACTGATGTTTATCTTTATGCTCCTAATCCCAAACATTTTGGCCCTGCTACATGTACAATGCTGATTTGTTGAGCAAAAAAAGCCCCTTGGGCAATATGAGAAGTTATCCACTGACATAAGAGCTGAGGTAGATTTAATATCCTATTTGTGTATGGAACAAATGCCATAAAACACTAAGGTTGCAAAGAAAGAATTCAGTTGTCAAAATACCAAAAAAAAAAAAAAAAGTATTGGAGATGTATGCAAGCAAGTCCACTTGGAATTCCACTTGTAGTGCTGTGGCTTTGAATAAGCTTGTAATCAACTTTGCAATTGCTGATGGCCTAGCAAGCMAGAAAACAGATTGTCATTTACAACTGTCAGGCGTATTCTAGTGGCATTTGTGCTAGTAAGAAATAACTTTGGATGCCGAGCAGAAAAATACTTTTCCTGAATCCCTCTAGGCTTCCTAGACACATGCAGACGAAAACACATGCGCATGTTGCACGTCTGTTTAAAAGTGTGTCCTGGTGGTAGCAGCTGTCCAAGTTGAATCACTGGAGTTGCGTTCAGCTTATGCTGAAATACATCCAAGATGTTTACAAAACTGACCAGAGAAATTCGGAGTTGGCTTTCTGCAGCTGCAGGCAAATTGGACAATCCAGCGCACAGCCTGGGCTGGCTCAGAGGGTAGAAGCATTTGTTGCTAGTTGATGGGTGGGGACCCATCCAAGCCATCTCATGATACTTCGGGGAGAGCAAAACTTTTGAGACTTTTCTTAAATAACATATTTGCTTTTGCAAAGGGAGAAACTTCCTACATGCATTTTTGAAAGCTGTAGCTGTAAATGCTGTGTATAAACAGTTAACCGGATACTTAGTTGGAAACAAGGAAAGTAAGTTTTCACTGGGTGAATCATTAAGTACAAAAGTTGCATAAAACTGTAGAATCTTGCATTTACAACCCATCCATTCCTTATCTCCATTTATAGATCACCAGCAGGATTATGTTCTCTGATAAAAACTCTAAGATTGTTGACTGCCGCTTGCATTTAATTTTATTGTGTTGGGGATCAAAATGTTCTTCCCAGTTATGGCACTGGTGCTTGGGAAAGCATTACCTCCTTCATGATTTTTGCTTTTACCCATAACCAGACCAGCTGTGTGCTCAGAGTTACTCAGAGCTCTGTGATGGAGGAGGCACAAATAGTCAGTGTCCTGCTCCTCTCGCATCTGAGGCTGAGGATTCAAACTGACCAGCCCCACGAGATGAAGGGCGTTAGAGAGTGCTGAACTGTTGCTTCACTAGCTGGAACAAGTCTGGCTTGCRGGATGACCAAGCCTCGTCTGCGAGATGGGGAGTGGCAGGAGGAGGTGGAATTAGTGGGGACTTGGTTCATATTTGCAGCTCAGAAAATCTTAATTGATTTGTTTGGGACACTTTTTCCTTATTTTCAGCAAAGAATTTGGTGATGGGGATGGGGGGAGATTGCTTTGGAAATGCTGCTGTTATCCCTGGGGCTCTTTGTTCCCTTGGTACTTGGTGTTCCTGTTTTTCTACTTGACCAGGTTGCCTGGTTGGGCTGAAGGATGCACTGTACAGTCTCCCTGGAAAGGAAGGGTGAGCCACRGGACATTTAGATGTCTAAGTTCACTCTTAAGGGACATCAACAATGAGATTTCTATGAGGCTTTGTAGCAACACATTCACGCTGAAATACTTGGGTTTTAGACATTCAGTTTAGATTAAAAAAAAAAAAAGTTTTTCTGTGGGAAAAACTTTTCTGAGGTAGGGGAATCCTTTAATCAATGTTCCAGTTTTCCACTGAAGAACAGTTTAAACAGCAGTGTTGACTGTCTTTTTGTGGCTTGMAGAATTTTTTTGGTCCACCAAAAAGCGCAACAAAAGTGCTACCTCATCTCTGTCTCTCCCAGCGTTTCCTTTGAGCCTTCTTGACAGAAGATGAAATTTTGAGCCTGTCATGGAGCACTGCTTGTGGGATTGGGCAACACAAAGTAGTCTCTGTTGGTGTGTCCTACGCAATGAATCTTCCTGAAGATACTGACAGCTCTATTTCAGAATTTTTTTTGAAGTGAACTTATTCCTAGATGAATAGTTTAAAAAAAGTCTTTTAAGTCTACTTTCCTAGCAAGTGTGGTTTGGATTGAGGCTGCGTTTCTGCATATCCAATGGCGCATGATAGAATAAGCCAGAAATTGGAATAATATCTGGTGTGTGATAAGGACAGTTTCTTCTCTTAGACTGCCAAATAAACTGACACCAGATGCAGTAGATGAGCTTGAGTCTCCCTAGCCCTGGTCAGATGCACTAACCATTGCGTTACGCTGCCCTTTGGCTGGTGAGAACAAGGCAGGAGAGCGGAGGTGGACGCCTCGTCCTGCTGCATRCAAGCCATCATCTTTAAAAGGGAGTCATCCTCTGGGATTGGAGAGATCGCCCTGACATTATTCCTGTTGCATCCTCTGACATAACTGGAAGGAGTCCTTTGAGATGCTCTCATGGCCTGACTGGACCGAGGAGTTTGGGTATGGCCTGTTCTTACGTGATGGGAGAGAGAAGAAGGAGATAGCATGAGAAGGATGTGCATTGCRCCCACTTATGAAAAAGATGAGTGGGATAAGAAGTGAGACCGCAAGGAATAGAAAACCCAAACAAAAGCATGGAGGAGAAGGAAGCAATGATTGTGAATATCTATTTTGTGTCTGTCTATTTATATGCGCATTCATTTATTTATATAAATAGCACTTGGCAGCAGCAGTAGTATGAAACTGGTTGTTAGTGCTGTGCCTCGCTGCAATGACAAGGCATTGGCGGGGGCCTCTATTGCAACTGATGACAGCTAGCAATTCCTCTGTCACATTAGTTTTGATTGCAAGCTCTCCMATGGCAGTAAAATCCAATTTTTGGGAGGAATGTTTTCTCAGGCAGAGGACAACAAATGTCAGACTGACCTAGAAGTTGTTCTTTCAATAAATTACCTCTTGAYTGTCTTTTCTCTTGCAAGCTGGACTTGGGACAAGGCACGCTAACAAGTAGAATAAACTACAGCTCATGTTCTAGAGATCTTCACCTGTTAGATCTCCAAGCAGCCTGAAGGGTGTTGGCATTATCCCCTCTGTTTTTACAGTTAARGAATATTATGGGGATCGCTAAATATCACCTTGAAGATACGAGTCTCTGCTAGGGGAGCTGCAAGGATTGTCACCAAAGGGCAGAAGCAAGGGACCTAGAACAGCACTGGAGGCAAAAGGCTTAACTGGAGATGGCAGCGAAGGCTCTGGATTAGGGCAAGAGGCTTTCCTGTGTCGGTGTGTGGAGCTGACTTGGGTGCTAAAGAGATAATAGTTGGGAAGAATCCACCAGGGAAAAAGCACTCGCTCCTGCCACATAGGTGGTGATGRATGAATGTTTTGTGCTGCTATATAAAACAAAAACATCAAAGCAGCAGTGAACCCCCTAGACATCATCTTGAGCTGCTCCCATGCTGAGCTTTCTTTTGGGGAGGAGAAGAGCTGTAAGGACCCAGCGGGACCCACGGCTCCCGGCAAACCGGAAGGAGAAGGGGGCAATCCCAGACAAAACCCTTTTTGTGCCGGGTTGCCGAGTCACCCGGAGAGCTTGGGTGCGCGTGGGGGTTTTCTGCGCGGATCCGTCCCAGCGATGCACGTTAGTCATCTCCTGTTGTGGTCTAGGGCTGCGGGCCAGCCGTCTGGCTCGCGGCGAACGGCCCGTCGCTGAAAGCAGCGGGGCTAACGCGGACTGCTCGCGCGTCGCCCAGCTGCAGGAGCCCCCTCGGCCTGCCTCCGGGATGCCGATTATTTTGGTTTTATTTTATTTATTTTTTTTTTGATGCCAAAGTGCTTTGGGGGTTTGTTCTTTTCATTGTTGTTTCCAAAGCCGACGAGAAGGAAAGGCGAGAGAGGTGAAAGCAATTCCTCATCCTATCCCCCAGCGCGCAGGGGACGGGTCCCTTTTCGCTGCCCCCGTTTTACCGAGTGTCCCCCCTCCCCCCCCACCCCAGCGTCTCCCTTCTCAAAATGCCAAAACTTGGGCTGCGCTGGCGCCTCTCCTTCCCCCACGCTGCCGTTCACACCCTCCGCCCGGGGGGAAATTAAAAGCTTTTAAGGCCGGAGCTGACCGCGGCCGGAGGGCGAAGCCTGGAAGGACGGCGGTGCGTTCGCGGCCGCCGCCGTGGCTTTGCTTTTCCTCTCGGAGGCGGACGGCGAGGAACAGCGAACCGCCCGGAGAGCCGTGGGATGGCGAGGCCGGAGGAAGCGCCAGCGGCCGTCTCCCGGAGCGGGGATTATTTCAGAAACGGCGGGAATGGCCGTGGTATTTCCTGCGGGGATTGGCGCTTTGTTTGTATCCCCGCGGGGCCCGAAGGTGCCGTCGCGCTCGCGGAAGAGCCCTGGAAAACGGGATTTGGCTCCCTGAGCTGTCCCAGCGGGAGCCAGGGAAGCGTCGCTGCGGGGTTTTTGCTTTCCTCTATTCGGTGATGTTTTAAACGGCCAAAATAAGCGTCTGCTCCCCTGCGATTTGGGGGTGGGGAGAAATGCTCTGCCTCCCTCTGGGACCCTGCACCCTTCTGAGGGCTTTGGGCGCTGCCTGATGCTTTTTAAAGGAAAAAAAAAAAGTAACTGGTAACTGTGATGGATTCGGCTTCAGCTRTGAGTTGAAAACTTGAGCAAACCAAGGGAAGGCTGCAAATAAAACTGTAACTAACTCCCTGCGTGTGTGTGTATCATATACACACACATATATATTCAAATGCTTATATGTTTCAGAGCTTGGTTTCTTGGAAGGAAAGGAGCGGTTAATGGGTTATCTGTCAGTTATAGAGGAAAAGGAGGCAGCAGGGATGTGGCCTTTTCCTTTTTTCCTCCTCACCCCCCCCCCCTTTTCTTCTCTCTCTCTCTCTCTCTCTCTCTCTCTCTCTCTCTCTCTCTGGAGCTTTATACAAGCGATCTGACCTTTTCCAGCTGCCAGCTGTTTTTTTTAAAAACTTACTTATCTGCAAAGCTGTTTTGCTCGGCCTCAACGCACTGCGTGTATTAGATCCCGGTTCGGCGCCGGGGTCAGGTCTGTGCTGAGAGCAAAACCTGGGTTTTGAAAGGTTTCCAGCAGTGTGAGCTATTCCCCTTACATGTCCTGCTGCTTTGGAAGGACAAACCTCAAAAGATCCTTCCTTGCCCCCCCCCTTTTTTTTTTCCTCTCCTCCCTCTTACCTTGGAGCAGGTAACTCTATAGAGTTGCATGCAGCAAGTCCAGACCAGCTCATTTATTGCCAGCAGTTGGGAGAGGTGAACTAAGCCCTTTTTGGAAGGTGATGTGCAAATAAAACTTGGCRTAAGAGGGCCCATCTTTTTCTCTCCGACAGATAATTTAAAGGTAGTGATCCCACCCGTATTTGCCTGTCTCTTTGGAACGACTTGGACCATCGACCCGAGCTCGGTTTCGGTTCTCTCYTCTCCTTTTGAATTTTGGGCTGTTTGAGAGCTAGTTTGGTATTTTTACGGTTTGGGCCTGGTTCTAGAAGCAAGCCTGGAGTTTGTCCAGATTTCGTGGGTCTGGAGACCTGGCGGCAGCTACGGAGGTGATGTCAGCGCCTGTTTAGCGCGGGCCCGTAACGCTGCCGGAACGCCCCGTTTCGTGACGGTCCCAGCACTGGTTCTTCCAGTCCCGTCGGCAAACGTAGCGTCTGCCAGGGGGAGAGCTGGAAAGGGTGAGTTTGAGATGATAAGACGTGTTACCCTGAATCTCCCGGGRTTTTGAAGCTTTTCAACTGAATGGCCTCTAGGCTCAACTTTCTGAACTTCGGAGGGTGTTTGTGGCGTTCGCGGAGCTGTCGGGTTAAAAATAAACCCGAGGATTCCCAGCCAGCTCATTTTCCTCATTAGGGACGAAGCGGTTGTGCTGCGGCTCTGCTTTCCCTCGGAGAGGATGGAAAGTGTGCCTTCATGCTCTAGAAATCCAGGGCAAGAGATAAGGCACTGGCTCAGGAAGGGCTGTCACCAATCCCTCCGGGGACCGTCCCTTTGAGATGCGGGCAGCAGGAGCCTGCTCCCTCCCCGCTGATACA
The DNA here is from genome assembly GCF_003343005.1 of Rhea americana. Classification (NCBI taxonomy): domain Eukaryota; kingdom Metazoa; phylum Chordata; class Aves; order Rheiformes; family Rheidae; genus Rhea; species Rhea americana. Next base: position 3,628,036 of record NW_028186612.1, read on the forward strand.
CCCGCTGTGCTCTTCTTCGTGGAAAGAAAGCCACCAATTGAGGAGGTTTATGGTCATCAGCAGGACAGAGCCTGGTTAACTGGAGTCACTGAACCTGGTCTGGGAAGTAAAGGGGTTTTTGATCTGCCTGGGGACCACTGGAAACTCTTGGCACTAGCCAAGGGACGCTTGGCTAACGTGAGGTCTAAGAAGCTGCATGAATGAAAAGGCTCCTTGTGGCCTTATGATTGCTGCCAAGCAGGCACAAATAGAGGATGGGGAAAGTGGCTTTTAGTGGTGTCTGCTCAGCTCTGTGCCCAGTCTGCCCAAGATGCCACTAGCTCTTCTCTGGGCAAATTGAATGGTTTCTCTTGGGGTGAGCAGGGGGTCAGTACTCCGCTTGGGCATTTACTGTGTATATTGATGTGTAATTCACTTTGCATTCTGTAGGACCTAAGAGAATAGGAATAACAATGAAAAAAACAGCACCATTGATTTTTTTTTTCTTTTAAACTCAACACTGTCTGTCTACTTCCATTAAAAGATGGTAGCTTTTGCTTTGTTCTTACTTCTCGGTCCCAAACGCTGCTGAGTTTTATTAAACATACCCTGAGCTTTGTTTTGGGGTTTCCAGCCAGAAAGCACTGGGGTAAAGCCAGTGGGAGCACTGAAGATTGGCATCAGACATAGACACTTAACATGCTTTCCCCTTTGATAGCAGCTCCACTCATCCAAGTGAGCGTGGAGCATTTGAAAACTTGCTCTTGTATTAATGCAGTTTATTTAAACTAGCAGTTACAGATGAGTGAGTGTCCACTCATTTACACACAAGACTGTATTTTTTCGGCAAGTTCTTTTATCAGCAATATGGAGCTTCCCTGAAGTCCATGAGTTCGGAAAGCAGCTGGCCCTAAGCAGACCAGACCAGACCAGACRCTTACTGAAGTTAGGGGAGTTCTGCTGAGAACTGCTGTGAGCTTTGGATCTGTGTGTTGACCTGGGATGCAGTTTAGGAGCTAACAGTTTTCTCCTCTTTCTTTCAGCAGCGAAATGTCAGGATCAAGTTTGAATATGAGGGAGAGAAAAGGTATGTATCTAACCCAGTCCCTTTCCAGGTGCAGGGACAAATTACCCTTTTTACCCAGCAGTGTCCTACAGGCTTAGCCAGCTGCAGATGAGCTCACAGCAGGATTCATTCCCCTGAAATCAACTACTATTTTATATGCAAAAGTCTTGCCTAGTCATTCTGCTTACCGCAAATACCTCTGGGGATTTGTATGCAGGCAAAGTGGTTCCTAGCTGGAAATCATTAAATGSCTCTTACAGGCACAGAGGGTACACAGTCGGGTCTTCTCTGCTTCTAATTCTTGAGCCCTGTTGAACCACAGCCCAGCTAGAAGTCTAAAGAAATGTGTCCTTTGATTAGTAGCCTATGACACTTAAGATAACCAGATTTTGGGCATGGGTCCCATGAAAATAGTGCTGCGAGTTAAAGCTTACCCGCCCTTCCCTGTCTGACATTTTCATGGAATCCCCTCTGCTTGATATTCAGTGACTGTGGCAGGGCAGGACACCGGGCTGGAAACTTGCAAACTGATGTCCCAAGATACGTGTTAAAGCCAAAGAAAATCTAAGTAATGTCAGTGTAGTGCTAGACCGTACCTACTAATATGTGCCTGTAGAACTGCTGCATGTGATGGTCATGGGATATCGAACCACACCGTCCTCTCTGACATCCTTCCTCCCTATTCACAACCACTTGTTGAAAACGGAGATGATAAATTCCTGATGAGTGTATCACTATGGGGCTTCTCCACTAAAGTAATATAACCTACCTTCTTATCAATCTGTTTCTCACAGTAGGAGGAGGAGCAGAGGAGATATAGCAAGATTTTGAGTAGATATTCTTGTGGGATAGTCAAGTTTCCTTTTGGGCATATAGACAAACAGCATTTGTATGAGTGTAAGAACAAAGTGTAACGTTTGTGTTTGATGACAGAAGAATGTAGGTCCTTGCTTAGCTGAGTTGTAAGTCTAATCTGAAATTCTAGTTTACTTTTACTAATTTGAGACTGCTAATGTATTTGTTTGCATACACAGGATTATCCAGTTTCCAAGACCAGTCAAATTCAAAGACGTGGTGCAGAAAGTCACGGATGCTTTTGGACAGACGATGGACTTGGTCTGCGTGAATAATGAGGTACTTTGCTCCTTATTGATACGGAAGAGTTTGTGCGCCTGGTGCCCACTTCAGAAGCAGGCAGTGATTTGTTCTTAAACTCTAATTTAGTGTCTTTGTAAACAGATGTGAAGGAAAACATATTTCTTGGTTCCTAGCTTCTGAGTATACAAGAGATGCTGTTCAGACACAGTTCTATTGGATCCTCATATACCAAGCTAGGCTTGCTCTTCTCAAAATGATTTCAATGAAGGTGTATTTAAGTGGTGACATAGGAACATTGTCTTCCCTACAGAAAAAAATTACCCTGAACTCAGAGAAGTTAAGCAGCTGAGATGCTGAAGACATTGTCTCTTCACCTGCAGAAGGGAGTAGCACAGTCAGCAGCAGTAGATATTTCCCCATCAACATCCTTGGGGCACTAGAACTAACCTTCAGCATGATGGGAGGTGAGAGCACACACAGGGCACAGAACAGCTGAGACCAGATGAGTTTCATGTGAGCTATAGAAGTGACTGTAGGTTCCTGCTCATTTGGGTTAGATGTGAAACCCAGCTTTCCCATCTGGGGAGCAGTTGCAGGAGCATTCTGAAGTCCTTGGCATTAGAGTACAGTTAACAGAGCATACCTTTAGCCAGCACTGACTTGGTTTAACCCTGGAACCCCACAGCTGTGTGCATTTGCTTTTGTGACTAGGTCTGCAGTGAATGGTGCGCCACTGTAAGTTCCTCTAGCAGATAATATGACTACGCACAAGTGTCCAAGAAACTCTTGCTCCACCCTCTTTGCATTTAAGGCCTGAAGAGCCGTCTAGCCTCACCTTCCTCGTAACACAGGACGTTGTGTTTTTACAACTTGTTCTTTGAGCCCAGCACTGTGTCTGAAAGAAGCCTTACAGAAGCTACTGATAAGGTGCCTTACCTGGAAATGGGAGGTCCTTGGCATCTGTTTTTTGAGTGTTTGGTGTTTTCTTGTGAGGTATCTTGTCCTGAGCTGTACAGTTGAGCTCACCTTTGGGGAGAGAGGAAGGGGGCGAATGACAAATAGGTAGGCTTTGAAACACTAATTACATTGGAACTGCCCTGACAACTTACTTATTAGAATGTTAATTGCAAATGATTAAGGACCTTTCATTAAAGTATGAAGGGAAAGGGAAGATGTGGAGAAAGCTTTCTCTTTTCTTTCTCTTTCCTGTTGGTGGAGGGTTTGACCACAAAAAAGTTGCTATTTTTCTGTAATAATGACCTCCTGATACCAAATTGTCAGCTGGTCTGTAGCTTTGAATGTGGTCAGGTTTCTAATCTTAGGCATTCTCCAACAGTCCTCCCGGGAAAAGCCTGCCATTGAATTGTCCAGGAATGACTCACTTCATTCCAGGTTTCTTTCCACTGGAAGAAGTAATTTTTCCAATAACTGCAAATAGAAGTCTAGATAATGTACTTTATCCCATGCTAGAGACGTCTTCCTGGGCATGTGTACAGCACATAGGACCATAAGCAGGCCTTTGGGTACTCCTAGTTACCCTAGGGATTAGAAAGACTTCAAAGTTTTGTCTTTCTATGCATAAAAAATCCTCTTGTGAGAACACACACCTTTGGGAAAAGGTATGATCAGTGGCAAAAAAGGTATGAGCAGGTTTGTTACTGTGGGTACACTATAAACACCAAACTGACTTTCAGGAAGGTAGCCTGCCTGTCCACATAGTGACACCTTGGGGTCTGACTACTAGTGTGTTCTGGGCCAGGTTTTTTAGTTTTGTGACGGCAAGTCTCTGAGATTGTGTGACCACAGACTCATTACAAGAAAATGTTTCACCCTTTCTTCATACCCAAAGGAAGCTGTGCAGTAATTCCTTGCTTGCTGCCATTAGATGTTTCTCTTGCAATAGCACGTTACAGACCAAAGTTACACTAAGGCCAGATGCCCCCTACGAACACTTAGTAAACAGCAGTCCCTTTCCCAGTGAAGCAGGATTCCTGAAGCCAAGTGCAGTGAGATGAGCATGCTGGCTGGGTGGAGCAGGGGCATAGATGAATCACATCCTGATGGAGCCATGGAAGCAACGGGCTTGGGCTGGTGTAGATAAGAGCAGGGCCTGGCCTTGGGCATACAGCATGGTAYATGGGGCATGTCTACATGTTAGTGTTAGGGTGGGCTCATCTTTCTGATGAGCAGGAGAGCAAAATCTTGCCTGACCATGGACAAGCAYGATGTGGTGACTTGTAGCTGGCTGACAGTGTTATAGCTCGAATGCTGGCTCCTGTAGTAAATGCTCTGTCTGACTTTTATCTGCATACACTGCTAACCAGCTGCTCCCTGTGGCACCAGGTTTGGCTGTGTCACCTCGTCACTTGTCCCATCTCCACTATCAACTTGTGATGTGACCTCGGGCAGGACGCTGAACCTTGATGCTGCCTGTTTCCTTCTGACCTTCCTTTGCCCGCCTCTTCTGAGGCAAGGGCTATCTCTTGTCATCATTTAGGAACATTAAGGAGCGTTAAAGCCTAGGGAAATAATAGAATTGCCATTCCTGGAGGGAAGGTTTAAAAGCAGATTAAACAAACTTTTGTCAGGAACTGTTCGTGCCACTTGGTCCTGCACTGTGCYGGAAGAACAACTAATTGATATCTCAGACTTTTCCCCAACCATGTTTCCTAATATCCATTGGCTTTCTAGTGCCTCTTACACAGTGAGGTTTAGCAGTACTGTTGTATTGCTGTGAAAACTGTGAAAACTCATTCTTTGCATTCACTTTCTTAGATCTRTGAGACCGCAATGGATTGGCTGCCAGGTCCCGTACTGCAACATTAGCCTCCACTGGAGTGTACTATTTAAAAGCAAGAAGAAAATCTAATAAGCTTCTATGTAGGTGAACTTTGCTGTTCATCTTGGTTGCTTTCTATATACAGAAGGAACCCTATTACTAGCAAGGTACTTCCATTGTTCTGCATGGATCTATGTTGAGTTTCATGTTTAGTAGATGTTTATTCCTGATGCCCACATCTGTACCACAATTTGGAAGCCAAATGGAGCAAAATCTACTTGCCAGATGTGGGTAATAGCCAAGCCAAATACTGGCTGCAGTCCCTTTTAGGGGAGGATAATTTGTGCCTGATGTTTTTGGCGGCTCTGAAGCAGGCATGCAAATGTGTTAGTGTTGTGATATTGGAGTGAGGAGTGACCTGCAGAACATTTTGTTCAAAGCAGAGGCTGAGRGACTGCAGTTCTGAACTCTTGTGAGGAGCACTGTGGAGGGATGGGTGAGCAATGGGACTAACTGTTCAGAGTCAAATTCTGCCTGTAGGTGAAATGAGGGAGAGCAGCATTTCACCATTCTCATTTCTGTTTGGGTGAGCAGAGGAAGGAAAGCTTTTTCTGCTTGATACACCTGCAGAGCCTCTGTGAACTTCAAGAGGGTTAGGCAATGTACTGAGAGAGTATCCCATCTCCACTGCTTAAGGAAAAAGGCTATCTGTGRACAACTGCCCAGCATTTGGGAGACCTGCCTTCAATACCAGCTTTGCCTGATACCTGCTGTGACCTTGGATGAGTCAGTCAGATCCCAAAGTCTAAGCATGGCCTAACTATTAAATTCCATTAACCTCCTGAAAGCCCTAAATAGCTGATACCTACCTGGTGGGTGCTTTTTCCTCCCTCATGTTCAAGCCTTATCTCAGACAGGGCATCTCATTCCTGCCTTGCTTGTGAGGCCCAGCCCAGACAAGACTGTTGACTAGATCACTTGTTTGGAAGGTCAGAGACATCTTTCCAAAKATATCTTTCTTTCTTCCCCATCTGGTTTGGCTGAGGATTTGGGCCCCTTGATGGGCTGTAGGACCTTCTAGGGTGAAGCTTTCTGAAGAGCTCCTCTTGGAGTCCTTTTCCTACACATAYATATAACTAAACAGCCTTTGAACAAAGGCTGCATAACCTTATTTTCCTCCCTCCTGGGTGGGAGTGCAAAATGCTTTGCTCTGGAGTCTCCTCTTCTGGCTTTTCATAGAGATTCTCAATAATGTTTGTACATCTTACACCAGAAGAGTGCTCCTAGCTGAAATGGGCACTTCAGCTTGGAGTTTGTTGGCTAAGTATCTTTTGAGAACTGCCCTCATCTTTCTTAAGCAATTACTGGGGGCTATGCCAGGCAACTTCCTTCTCTTGTCTGTGAATCCCATTTCTGAACACTTGACCATCCCAAGCATACTGTTGGGGTCCTGAGTATTACCTAGTTTGGGACTGGAAACTCTGCAAGATAGCAGGGTACATAAAACTTAGGTATTGCAGTGCCCCAGCTCTTTTGTGGATCTGTCCTTTGGTGTCTCAAAGCTAGGTGCCTACAGTAGATGTAAGCTTCCATTGTCCACAGCTGCTGGAGGTAGGCTGTCTTGTGGGGGGTGAAAGGATGATGTTCTACCYGATGCTAAACTTCTGAAACACGTGGCCTGCATATGGTCTCAGTTCCCTGCCTGCAAAACAAGGACAGAGAATGACCTTCCTTTCTCACAGGACAGGAGAAACTCAATCAAAACCTTGAGGTGTTCAGACCCTGCAGAAACAGCAGCCACGTGGTTACCTAAGATGGAGCCTGGCAGGACTAAACTTTGGTCTTCGGGTAGATGAGATGGCAGTAGCACTTTCCCAAGATGAAACCTCATCTCTGTTGACCAGGGCCCACAGCCTTCCCTTGACCTGGTCACTTCTGAAATCCTAACCTAGATGCATGCAGTCTGAGGTGTATTTACCTATGGGCCAACAGCCAAACCTTTGGTAACACCCTGTGATCAAAAAGAGAGACGCAGGTGGCTTTTGAATATCTTCTTGGATGTTTGATCTGAGGCACTGAACGCTTTTTGCTGTGGCTGGCGGTGTGAGCTCTGGTCACCTGGAGAGCTGGCATGCCTTTCAGAAGTGCTGGCATGCCTTTCAGCCACAGCTGCGGGGCTGACCCTGCTGGGAGCTGTGGCTGCTCGGTCCCTTTGGTAGGTGGAAGTGCCGTATACTTTGGCACAGGCAAGAACATGTGCTCTCTTGGCTGGATTTAGTGCCAATGCCCTAGGCAACCTACAGATGCTGAGGCCTGTTTTTATGATGTTAGGCAGAGTGTGCCAGGTTATGGGGCAAATAGTTGTGTTTTTAGTCATAGCCCAGGGCAGCAGAATGCCACAGAGCCCCTCTGAAATGCAGCTGTGTTAAGCATTGGAAGTTTTGYGGTCCAACTGCGTGACGCTGTACACCACACAGCCGATGCCAGAGGGGTGAAATTCCCTCTGGAGAGATGAGGGCARGAGTTTACCCCTCACAGAGAAAACACTGGGACCTTTAGCTGCCCTACAGACAGGGCACTGTCTGGTTCTCAGCCTGTTCACCATATAAAGAGCAGAAGGTCAAAAAAAAAAAAAATATGTGATTCCAGAAAGGGAATGCACACCTTTCACACCAAAGAGGTGAACTCCTACTTATGAGATGTTCCTTGATTTCACTGAATACTTAAAACTAAGGAAACCGTACCACAGATTGCAGCACAGAAGCACAGACTGCAGCAATAGGGAGGCCACAGGGGGTCTTCCAGAGTCAATGCTTGGGTGTAACTCAGTCCTTTCTTGGAGCACCATTGCATGGCCTTCTCCTTAGGAAGAAGTTTGGGCTCTTCTCTGCCTGGAATGCATAGGGCTGATTTGGGGCTGGGGAGCAACAGGTCTTGCCTGCAACTTCCAGCGACAGAGCAGCCCTGGAATAGCAGACAGCAAGCATGAGAATTGGTCTCAGGCCTCTTCTCTGTCCGCTAGCTGAACTGGTGATGTGACCTTTAAGTGCTCCCCTTGCAAACATGTTTTGTTGTGGTTTCGTGTCTTCCTTGGTAGTGGAGGACTTGGAAGACAACATTACAGCTCCACAGGCTGGACAGCACGGGCGTTCTGCTTTCTGTCCACATTCTCATCTCCCCTGCTTGTCTCCTGGTCCCCGCATTGCTCGCTGTGAAGGTCTGGCTTCCTCTGTTTATCCGATGTGTGACACTGCCCTGCACTGGTGTTTGTTCAATCCCTTCCAGCTCCTGATCCCACTGAAATCCCAGGAAGATTTGGACAAAGCGATGGAACACTTGGAGCTAAGCCCTTCCCTGAAGAGCCTGCGGATCCTTGTGAGCGCTCCAAAGAGAGCGAATGTGAGTCGGTCACCTCCTCTATTCTTTTATATCCAGAGCGAGATGCGTTGTTGTTGTGTCAAGAAGTGGAAACAAGCACCCTGACAGTGCGGAGCTGGGGGTGAGCTGGTCCTGAGGGGGGTCCGCCCTGCCCTGGCTTGGCTGGCATGTAATTGTCCTCTGCTCTTCAGCCCTTCCGCATCTGCAGCCCAGAGGCGAGCGGCTGTTCAGCTCCYGCTAGCTCCTCCTGCAACCTGGGAGGGGATAAATACTGTGTGGGTACTGAAACAAAGTAAAACCTCAAGGGAACCCCCTGTGCTTTCTGCTGCGGGATGCTGGAACCCTTCCTCTGTAGCTGTGTCCACATACAGGATGTCTGTACTGGCCCTTGCTGCGCAAGGCAGCAGCATGGGGGCTGCTGCTTCCTTCTGGTGCTGAAACTCTAACGGCGAGGAAGAGCAAACTGGAGAATCCTTTGGTCTCCTGCAGAACTGTCTTGTTCTTTTTTTTTTCCTTGAGCTCCGTGGTTTTGCAGTTAAGCCTGTTAGCTTGACCTCGCGTGCACAGAGCGTCTTGCCAAAGCACATGTCGTGCTGCCCCAAGCGCAGMCTATAAAGCAGAGGATTTGCAGATGTTGCAACACTTTTTCTTTCATTTCCTAGAAGTACAGAGAGGGAGACTGAGAGTTTTGAAATGCACAGTGTTTTTCCTAATGCAGCCACTGATGCTCCTAGCTCCTGAGATGTCTGTGCATTCTTTGAGAAGCTCTCAAAAGTGCAGGGCCCAGAGGCCTCAAGGAAGACTAAGCAGTCAGTTGGAGCTTCAGAAGTCCTGAGCAGAAATGGGGCAATCTACACCAGCAACTGCAGGMACATTGCAGTATTACACATCAGATATTAAGGGCAGGGCAGCCAGGTGGATTCATGCATACCTTTGAGGGCAGACCCAGCTCCGTGTGAAGCATGTAACCGTACTCCTCCATTTAAGGATATGTGGTTCTGGGGATCATATATAAAATTATCACAAAACCATAGTATGTGGTAGTGTATTATCTTAGTAAGTCTTGGCTGCAACCAGTGTTGTTGTTATCTGCACACATGACTCTCTTTTACTTTCCCCCTTGCCTGTCTTCCCTAGCAGGGTCTGATCCTACATCTGCAGTATTGTAGAACCTGTACAGTGCTTAGGATTATAAATACAGCTGCTGCTGCTGAAGTCTAGGGAGTGCAGAAGATGGACTMTGGTTTTGTGGTAGCAAACCTGGATTCAGAGCAGGGATCAATCCCTCTTGCCTGCCTGAAAATAATGCAGTGCAGCTATAGCCAAGAAGTCTTTTATGTCAAATATCTGTGTTTTATCACTGTCAACTGGGACTCATTTTTTACATTATTAGAACATTTTAATAATAGAGATGAATTGTTTATGAATTGTTTTAGATTACCATAGATTCTACATACAACTTTTTGTTGTTTGCTTTTTGGGAGTACAGTCAAATTGGGGAGCCAAATATGGGGTTTTCCATGGTGTGTTTGGCTTTGGCCTTGGCCTTGGCCTCTGGCAGAGTTTGATCATCCCCTTTATCTGATTCCCAGCTCCTGCAGCCAAACAACAGTAAACAGCATGAAATGAGGATCTCCAGATCCATGGGCGATATCATGGGATCCTTGTACAAAGACTCCGAGAGGACGCGGAAGTATTCCACAGGTCAGTGAAACGCAGCGCTTTGCGGAGTATGTTGTGCTGTTAAACTGGACCACTATCTCCTTTCTCTATTCCTCCACAATCCCCTTAGCTGTCCTGTTTGGACTGCCACCCTGATGTCTCCCACCAGGAGCTCAGCTCAATTACTGCTTGTCTCTCTGCCTGTGGAAGAACCTCTGCAAGCTGCACAGGTTGGATACAATTGCGATGAGTGGAAAGTTGGCATGAAAGCTAAGGGAGGGCAGGGAATCTGAGGTATAGCATGGGGGGGGGAACATAGTAATAACAGCCTGTGATAAACTCGGTGCTGCTGAATTTCATCATAGTCAAGAGTGAGGACCTGCTCTCTCCAAAGCCATGCTGGCCAACGCCTTGTCTTCTTGCAGCCCAATGGRGACTGGCATGCGTTAGCCTTGTGTGGCCTTTACTTTGGTTTTCTGTGCCTRTGTTGTTGCCTGGTAGGTACTCTTGATAACCCATGTTTGTAGGACCTTTTGTGTGAAGAACCTTGTTGGATCTTAGAGAACAGCGTGCCATGTACGGAGCCAGTGAAGCAGTCCTTAGGACTGTGTAGCAGGAGTATAACTCATAGGACAACGTCTAAGCAGGCTTAATCATTTTGATTTACACTGAATGTTCTCTGCTACACCTGTGGGAGCTGGTTATAGGGTAATTTCTGCAGAGCCCTATCATTTTCTTCTCTTTATTTGAGAAGTGTAGAAATGACACCATCAGAGGTCTTGAATAAAGCAGGGCCCTCCTATACAAGTCTACATAAAGATATACTTCATCCTCCAAAGATGCTCCCTGTTTATCTGGCAATAAGCACTTCCAATCTCTTTTCTCCAACAAAACAACAAAGAATATTTATCTCTAAAGTTTTTGCAATTTATGTCTCATAGGCTGTGCTGCCTTGATAAAGCAGGCTGCAGTTTGTTGCCTCTCAGGCAATGATATATAGGAAACATTTTTCAAGAGTAGRTCTGATTCTGCCCTTGGGACAGGCATCCTCAGCTCCTGCTGAAGTCAGGGAGCAGGTGGTATGTCTACAAGAGCTCTTTGGTCACACTATTTGGATGTGCCAGGGATATCTTTTCCTATTTTTTATACATATATATATTTTTTTCTTCTTCTTTCTAGTTCACACAATTCTTGATTTTACCCAGAGTCACTAGATGATTCTGAATAAAATGCATGCACAAACACGTGGTAAGGCACAGTCTCAGCAGAAACTGTGCTTGAGCAAAATAGTGTCTCTGCTGCTTATTTATTTATTTATTGGCCACTTGTTAAGCTGTTAATATAAGCCAGTAAAGAGCCATGGCACTAGGAGCTGTCACTGGTGCGTAACCTAACAGGAGGACTGGGCAGCACCAGGTGTTGCAGGCAGGTCTGCTGYAGCGACTGCTTGCTGATTGCAAACACACACGAAAAACTGTCCTCGGTGCCCTGCTATGATGTAGGTAGCAAAGGTAACTAGTCCGTGCTGCAGATATCCCTCTAATTTTGCTTCACGGACCGCAGATCTTGCTCTTGGTTTGCAATAGAGGTGGCAACAAACCCTCTGTATGCTAACCAGACTTCTGTCTGGAGTTAGCAGGCGTCTGTACGAAGGTGTTRCAGCCCTGCTTAGGTGCTCGCAATCCAGCAGGTTTGTTTATTTTTCTTCTTTTTTTTTTTTACCATTCTAAGTCAGAACTGGGTAATCTAGTAGGCAGCATTTCAGATGGGGTATAAAACTGGAAGTCAAGCCTTAAATGGACAGAGATGATCCTGTGCTGTGTTTCTGGGATGCAGGATTTTACTAAACTTGGTGAAGAGTCAAAAGGCAGCCTAAGAGACTGGGATTTCAGTAGGAGAAACTATTTTTTCTTGCAATTGCAAAATATTTCAGTGTTTGCTTTTGATGTCATCRAAGTGATTACTATCAAGTGAGGATCTTAACTCAGTTCAGCTTTTCTCAAACCTGATTTATCAGGAGATTTGAAGTGACTTGATCAAAAAGGTGGTTCAGGGTCACGTTCTCAGTGGTTCTGAGGTGTCTCATGTTTTTCTGCTGACTTTGCCATGTTAGTGGGAGCAAAAAATAATAAAACTGTATGTTGTTGGCACGAGCAGATTGGACGGTAGATGTTCTGGGGAAGAACTGGCTATTTTTGTGTCTGCTGGACAGAAAACTTCTTCACTCTGTCCTTGAAAAACCTTAGCAAAGTCAAAATATATATATATTTATATATATTTTTTTCACAAACATTTTTAGTGGAAAGCTGCTCCCCCTCATTTCTTTTCTTTTTTTTCTTTGGAAGTGGAAAATGTTCCAGTCTCTTGATGACCAGGATCTGAAAACATTCAGCTGAGTGCCAGAGAACTTTAGCTAAAAGCTTTTGGGGTTCTACATTTTCTGCTAACTGAGGGTGGTTGTTATTTACTTTGAGGACATACACATTTCACAACATCGTCCCCAGAATATTCAAGAACCCTATTCCAGAAAGAGTACTTCAAAGCCAAAAGCTTTGTTTATTTACTTATTTCTTCTTTCTGCGATGGCAAGCTGAATAGCTGAGTGGTGGCACCATGTGTCTGAGCCCCAGGCTCTGTTCAAGCCCAGAGGGGAGCGTGGTGGCCCCAAAAGGAGGACACTAGATGGAGAGACTTCTGGGGACAGGCTTTGCTGGCATCTTGCTGGCGAAGTGAGTCTGAGAACCGCGGATGCAAAGGCACAGAGAGAACGGGCGAACTTGCAGGGCTTCCACTGCAAAAGCAGAAATGGAGGGAGATTTGGTCCGCGTGCTCGCGCTGCTGCAGGGCAGCCGCTGCTCCGTGGTGAGAAGCTTCCTTCTCTGCTGCTTGTGCCAATGTGTCCTGAACCCCGAGTCTCCGCAGGGCTCAGCAGAGCAGCGCCTCTTCGCGCCGTGTCCCTGGCTCGGCACTGCGAGGGCTGAACCTGGGGCTGAAGTCCTCTGTTGCCGCAGCTGTGAGTGTGGGCGGCTTGTTAGGGGCTTCGCACCTCCCTGGAGACCCTTGCTTGATGTCCCAGCAGCAGTGGGTGAAGTTTTGGGCAGCATCCGCTGGGGTGGGGAAAGGGTGAAGCCTGGGRAGGCGGAGGCGGAGGCAAGCCAAGCGTGGCACTGGGGAGCTGGCTGTACACGCAGCACTGCAAACTCTGCACATCCTGCATGAAAGCCTCTGCTTAAATAAAAATAACAGACGGGAACATGAAAGACCCCAGCAGATGCCAGCAGTGACTGCGAGTCTCYGTGCTGGCCTGGTTCACCCCGCTCGGGACATGCTGTGCTCTCATCTCAAGTGTGTGGCTTTACATTATAGCATGTAATGTGGAGCAGGAATCTCTTCCCAAAGCACCTTGGTCCAAAGGGTAGTCGAGGTCAGATGCTYGACTGGTGCCAGCCTGCAGAGTTTCTCCGAGTTCAGGGATCCCGAACAGGGCTGCTGAGCTCTGGCCAGTACCTGTGAGCCTGTCTCTAGGTGGATTAAGGTGGATTATCAAAACATCTGATATGTCTTGTGTTGCCCCCAGATTCCGTTTTGGGCTGCGGGCAGTGCCAAGGTGGCCTGGGAGTTTTGTTCCCGCGCTCCCAGGGCTTCCCTCAATCTCTCCGGCGTGGCCGGGAGCGGGGATGTGGAGGTGAAGCAGCAGCCGCTGCTCCCGTAGGCGTGAATTGCTCGCTGCGACGCCTCCGGGGCTTTGTCCACCTGAACAGCCCGCCTGAAAAGGAATCTAATGCAATCCAGCAGCTTCCAGCCATGCAAAAACCTGCCTGTTTTTAACTTCTCTGCCTGCTGGGAAATGGCTAGTGTCTTATGCCCTTTTTAAGCTTTTAGCAGGAAACGCGATTCTGAAAGGTCAGACAYGACTGACCGGAGTGACTGGGAGCAGCTGTACAGGCAAAGTCCTTAAACTTTGGAGAAATCTCGTTGAACAACCTGGAGTTGACATTCTGGTCCAGAGCTGAACAGGACAGGGGCAGCGCTTTGTACAGTCTGAGCCTAAGCTTTTCCTGGGAAAAGCTTGGGTTATCGCAGTGAGAGATCGCAGCACAAGCAGACGAGTAGCAGTGACAGATGCTCAGCAGAGTGAAGACACGGCGGCTGCACCACGTCAAGCCATCTAGCTGCTTTTTAGAGCTGGGACCCCTTTAACGTCTTCATGCGCCGTTCTAGATTGGCATCTGCTAAACAAATGAGGGAACGATGAGCAATTTACTCAGGGTGCCTGAATCATTAAATGGTTAAACGTACTTATTTATTTACTTCTCTTCCAAGAGAGGATGCTGTACTTCCCAACTGGTTTTGTTTCTAGRGCTGGTGGAAAGCCAGTTCATCACGAGTGCTGCAGCACTCGAGAGCCGCTCTCCTGGATCGTGACATTGCTTCGGTTAGACTTTTTCCACTGTGCTCTTGTCCTGCAGGAAATCTGTGAAGCAGCAAATAGGAAGAGGAAAAAAAGTAACTCAAAGCTGTATGATTCTTATTTTTAAAATCCAAGCAAGGAGCCTGGAGGGAGATGTATGGTGGGACAGAGATATCTGTATGTTTGGTGTAAATCCAGCCTGCCTGATTTAATCATCTTTAATGCTAGTGTGACACTGTTAACGGTAGCAGCTTCTGATGCCCATCGGTTCAAGCGGAAGCTGGGCACTCACAGGTTTGTGCTGCTGATCGTGCTGATGGAGTTATGCCAGAGATCAATGTGGCGCGGTAACTGTGATGCAGAATAGCGGCAGAAATGTTTTGTTGAAGGATCAGTGTTGACTTTTCATGACGGGGTAGACCCCTTCCTGGCACCTTTCTCTTGGAATATCGTGCCAAGCCCAGGACATACTGTGCCAAATGATAATAGCAGACCAAGGAGTTTGCAAGAGTGCAGGAAAAGTCAGTCAAGAGCGTAGGGAAGTTCATCTCCATGTGCCTTTCCAGCTCTGTAAAGAAGTTTTTTGTTTTTTTTTTTTTAAAGAAAACTTGTTATGTTGTGTGAAGGCTTGTGTTGCACAACGTTGGCCCGTTACTGCTCCAGCGCGGAGCGGTACAGACCTCCGTCAGCAATTCCTTGCAGCAGAGTGATGACAGCTCGGGGATAGAGCAAAGGGACTGCAGAAGGACGAGGGGAGCCAAGCCTGTGTGTCCTGGCCAAGTGAGGGCAGTGCTCCCTAAATCCTAAAACGGCACAAGCAATCGGTTCGGGTGGAGTAGGGGGATAGAGAGGGATGGGACACAAAATTGCAGTTCTCTCCTGAGTGCAAAGTAGAAGCCCCGCTCCTCAAATAAGGGGTGAGGGACACGCCGGGCATTGCATGGCCCCAGGGTTTCCAGGTGGCTCTGCCTGGCATGGAGGCTCTACCGGCTGCAGCGGGAGAGCCTCCCGGGCTGCCAGTAGAGGACATCACCCTCTCTGAGGAGGGAGCTGGGATGATCTGATCCCATAGGTCATCTCCTTCTCTCTGGTTCTTGGACTTGAGGGCTGCTTTTTTTCCTTCCTTTTTATTTTCACGTAGGGAAGGAAGAGAGGAGGTGGCTATTTCAGTGAAAATTGCTGCCTGCATATGAAATGTGTAAGCAATGTTGCACAGCAAGGCTGTTTCCCATGTTGCTGAACAAGGAGGTGACATGATCCAGGGAGGAAATGCCCAGAGGTCAGAGAGGGGAGGTGGGTTTGGAGTTTGGGTTTTGCTTTGAGTTTGCCTGGTTGTATTATGACAAAATTCTAGAGTCCTTTTCTTTCTGGCCTCAGCAGGCTCCCTAGACATGGTGCAAAGCTCTTAGGGTCCAGAGTAGGTTGAAAGCTAGATGTTGTGTGACCCTGCAGAGAAACGAAGTGTCCAGGTTGCAAAAGCTTTGTAGGATGTCCCTGTTGTCATCCATGGTGTGATGATCCATGTCATCCGTGATGACAACATCCCCTGTTGTCATCATAGCTCTAGCTCCTCTATTCCCTTCCACCCAAGTTCAAACCGAGCTGCATCTCCAGGAGGTTTTTGGTCCCTGGAACAGTGTTCCTGGAAGGACGTGGTGGCAGTTTCTCCCATCCTTGACCTGCGCCTTTGCCTGTGTCCTAGGCTCTCTGCACACTGGCCGGAGCTCTCCACCCCCGGGCAGCGTTCCTGAAGAGCAGCAGCAGATCGCCCGCCAGGGATCCTACACCAGCATCAACAGCGAGGGCGAGTTCATCCCCGAGACCATGGATCAGAACGTAAGTGGGGCCAGCACGTGCGCGGGCTAAACCGGCGCAGCGCCCGGCACGCGGGGGGCTGTGCTGTGAGYGCCCACTAGATCCCCAGCGAGCTGCTCAGGCCGCCCTTTCCCGGGGACGGGTGCCTGGGAGAGGCAGAGGGCCCCGAGAGCGCTCAGAGCCGCCGCCGGCRCTGATCGCAGCACGCTCGGGCCTCTCGGGCGGCGCCGGAGGAGCGCGGCCCCGGCGGCGCGGGCCGGCCGCTGGACCCGCGTGGCCGCAGCCTCCCCGGATCCCAGGGAGCGCGAGGGAGCGCGTCAGCAGCCGACTGCCTGCGATTGCAACAGCCCCGCGACGCGTGGCAGCGCCTCTCGCCGCTCCCGCTGCTCCGATCCTGCCTGAGCTCTGCTTACAGCACTTGGCCCTGTTTGTAGCCTCTCTCTCTGCGGGTTTTGTCCATCTCTCCTTCCCCTCTCCCCCTTCTTTTTTTTTTTTTTCTTTCGTAGTAAACAGTTTGCAGATCACAGTCGCTCAGTAATAAAAGAGCAGCTTGTTCTTAAGCACAGCAACGAGGAATACCTCCCCCTCGAGCCGCCCCGGCGGGGGGGAGTCTCCGGTGTCGGGGGAGCGGAAGGGAAACCRCTCGCGCCTCCCTCTCCGTTTGCGTCTCTGCTCGAGCTCTAGCTCCRGAGGGCTCGACGCAGGCGGTACCCCGGGCTCGTGCGAAGTCAGGAGGGCTCGCTGGGYGCAGGACTGGCTTTCGCAGCGCTCTTGGGAGGACGGAGCCGGGATGCGCTGCTTGCCGGAGGGACGCGGAGGAGCCCCAAGCTCATGCGAGTGGCCTTGTGGCAGCGGCCCCCGAGGATCCTGCCCGGGGAGTGTTTCCTACGCTCGGATCGCACCCACCAGCTCTGGTGTTGTGTGCGGCCCCTGCCAGTGTTTCCATGGCAAAGTTGTGTTTTTAACGGTTTATTATGCAGCCATTAATAAAATAAGAAGTCGCTCCGAGTGAGTCTTGGCAGCGTCAGCGTGCAGATGTATCTCGTGCTCCTCGTAGCCAAAAGCTGCTCTCTGTTGTTTTTACATGACTTCCAAACATGTTTAGTAGGATTAAGACGAAGTGTGTGTACGTGCAGGGGGAGGGCCCACATGAAACCCCCCTTGGGTGTAAGTCGGTGCTGAGTCCACTGGCCACCGACGGAGCTACGTTAGCTCTAGCTGGGCACTGAGCTCTTTCCCGATGACGTTTCCCAGCTGCTCTCCTCTCTTCTCCCCAGCATTACGCTGTGGGGGGCCCATTGCCCTCCTCCACGGAGGTGGATGTGTGTACTGGCGAGTTGAATGTAAGAAAAACTGTTTCTTGTTATTTGGGTTTTTTCCCTGATTGAATAGCCGTGCTTTTCCCCATAGGGATTTTGCCCTCAAAATGTCCTTGGGCTACGGCTTTTGTATGTGCCTGGTCCAAAGTCACCTGTAACCTGGTGCTTGCTGCTTTTTAGGGAATGCTGCTTGAGACCAGCTTGGTAGATGGACAGAATTGGAATACGGACTGTGCTCATATTCCCAGTTTTGCCCCCCCTTTCTGTGCTTTTGGGGAAGGACAAGTCCGTTCCAGCATTAYGTTAACTGCAGGGAGAGGCCCCCTGGGCTGTGGCACAGCTGGCAAAGGTGGGGAGCGGGGGTCTAACGGGGGTCGTGCTCCTGCTTGGCTGATGCACTTTGAAGCCTCAGGCTTTGGGGTAAAAACTGCGGAGAAAAATCACGCTTTCCAAACGGGACTGGCCCACCAAAACAGTCCAAGCTGTTATGACAACCAGATAAATAGGTCTTACGCGGGAACGGCACAGGGAAAGGGAGGCCGTTCCCGTATCCGGGGAAGGAGGGACGGCTTGGGCGCCGGAGCCGGCGGAGGGTGCCTCCGCGTGGTGTTTAACCCTCGCTGCTCGGCCTTCCCGCGCAGGCGCCGCAGGGCTCGGCGGGCGGGCCGGGCGCGTGCCTAGCCCGAAGGTTCGCCGCTCGATACGCCGGCTCCGTTGTTACTAGCCAGCTATAAACAACCCTGGCGAGCACAGTGTCTCGTCCAGGAAGCGACACAAATGCAGCTTTTGACTCACCGAACTGGTGAGAGCCAAGCCGGTTCCTCCGGCCAAAAGCCCCGGCGATGCTGCGCTTATCGACGCAGGGGAAGGTTGGTGTTAAGGGAGCCCAGGGCGCTGATCCTGGCTGCGGCACAGAGTATCCAGTAAGCCTTTGTGTGCTGATCTGTGATTTTGTTTTTTCTTTTTTCTTCCCCCTCTGCCCCAAATACTTTGAGCGATTTGAATCTCGCTGATTTCTCAGCATGCTCTGAACATCAGGGTGCTAATTAGCTTGGCCTCACTTTCCCTGCTAGTAAGGAACAATAAGGAAGGATAATAATCCGGAGAGGGCTTCATTAATGCAAGTTTCTCTGGGAGGAAAAACTCTCCTGTTAGACATCGGCTGGTGTAAATCAGTCTGCTTCAGTGKAGCCGCACTGATCTGCACAGATGCTCTCTAACGGAGCAGCACTGGGACTGTCAGTACTGGAGCCTGAAGAATTTCAGCACGTTGTTTTATCGTTTTCCCCTATTTTTCCCTCTCAGATGCTCGAAGCTTTCATCAGCCCTGACGAGTCGCTGTCCGGGAGCTGCCAGTCGCTGGACAGGCCTGTGGACAGGTGAGTTGGTCGTGGTGCCATGTCCGGAGCAGAAGCGCGCAGTCTCTCGTGCGCAGTGGGAGAGCAGTTGCATCCCCTGAGGGTCCTGCTAGGATTAAGATGCACCTGCACAAAATGAATTTATTTTGCGTGTCAAGAAGTAGAGGCTAGCACGGAAAAGCGAGCCACAGCGTGGTTTGTATTGCAGTGGTCTGAGCTGGACAACGTGCTTAGGGGTCTGCAGAGCAGCCTGCCGTTGTCTGTCTCTAGGCTTTCTGAATCTGCCAGGTCACCTGCTACTCCTCTGGCTTCCTGCAGCCACCACATCAATACTCCCTTAGCCCCCCGTGCGGGCTTGCTGCCTGCCCTCCACTGACCGCTTGCAAATCCAGCAGCCCCCAGGCATTGCCAGCGGTCCCAGCTGCAGCAGTCGAGGTGCTAAGGCCACCAGACGATCAGCAACTAAGTTTAGCTTCTCGGCAGGAAGTAACTAGGACACGTTGTACTGAAGCAGACGGCGGTTCAATAGTTAGTGCGGTGGGTTAGGTCCAAGCTCTCACGTGCGCCGTGGCTCTATGTTTGCTGCTGTGCATGGTAATCTGCGCGTGAGATGCAGTGTCCTTTTGGGAAGCAATTGCTTTTTTTAAACCCACGTCAAAGTTTTTCTTTCTCGTGCTGCTTTTGCCACGTAGCACCAAGGCTGCATTGATTTGATTGTGTGGCAGACTTCGGGTTTGCAGCTCTGTGCACTTTGATCTGTCTCAGTGTCAAGGTCCGTTTCCTTTCTGTGGATTTTAATAATTTCCTGTGATGTATTTGCTCGTTGTTATGGAAATATTGAAGCTGGATTCCTTTTGCTCCTAGCCTCTATGGCTCAACTTCAGTTTTGCATAGACTTTGCTAGGAGTAGCAATGTGAGGAGCAGCACAGCCCGATTATAATACTTTATTAAGAAAAAAGAGGCAAATGCTAGGCATTTTTGAAAGTGGGTAGCATAGCTARTTCACACACAAAAAACCAAGCAGCTTTGTGCAGTCGTGGGATGTGGAGAGCTGAAAAAGGCACGAAGAAGAGGGCTAGCTTCTTCCAAGGCAGGAATAGGTAGGTAGGTAGGAGTAGGTTCAACGGAATAAGTATGACTATTTTTGCCAAGATGTAGCTGAGATGTTGTTGCCAACTGCTTGAGATGACGTTTGCCTCAAGTGAGCAGAGGAAGGCGCTAGGCACTGTTAAGAAATAACACAATAGATTTCCTCATAGCAAATAAGTCATGATTAACTGTGACACTAGTAGGCTTCAGAGCGCTTTACAAAGAATTTCTACMCCAATGTCCGTTTTACTGAAAGGGAAATTAAGGCACAGAGCAAAAGAGCAAACCGATTGCCCTGCTGTCCCTTACAGAGGCTAAATGAAATTTGAGTCTCTGAGATCCCTTTATCAGCCTCTCACTGTGGTTCAGAGCGAACCAGCCTTGCAGCACTGAGCTCGCTCCCTCTTGGTGTGCTGGGAAGCCGTGTGTGCCTCGTGGCGTATGGACCCTCCAGGKTGAAGGGGCTGGCGGACGACGTTGCAGAGAAGGACGAACTGGGTGAATCAAGCGTGGCTGAAGGGCTCCCAGTGTGGATATCCGCAGGAACTAAGCAATTTTCACAGAAAATTGTAACACTGGATATTCAGGGAAGAGAGGAATCTGCAGCCATCCTCCTACGTCTTCTCATGCTTAGGTGCTAAGATGCAGTCTTTGGCCACATTGCTTCAGCCTAGTGACTGTTTTTAGCTCTGCATGTAATTGCTTCCTAACTCGTTCCACAGCCTTTTGGGTGTAATAAAGTGACTCTTGTCTTTTCTTCTTTGTAGCCCTCCCTTCACTCCTGTTCCTGGAAGGAAGAGCCATCCCAAAGACAGTCTCGAATGCATGGGTAAGCACTCTTGGAGGTTTGGATTCACTTAAAAGTGCAGAAAGCAGGCAGTAAAGTGACTGATAAAAGCTATTAGAGAGATGGTACTGTATGAAAGGTAACTAAAAACTAGCAAGCAAACCAGCTGCATTACTTAGGTTATGCTTCACAAATGGCCTGGCAGTGATCAAACGTGAATAGTCTGCAAAATCGAAGGACCAGAGGCTCAGACACGAGCTTGTCTCTCTCAGTCCTCGCTTAAACCTTGTTGGCTCTTGATGCAGTAGTAATAGCACTTGAGTACCTCGGGGCCTGATTCTGGATTCAGCTTATGCCAACAGCAGTCCAGATTGGCAGCAAGTGCCCTGAAGGAACGGATGCAAGTGCACGAAGCTGTTGAAAAATCAGAGATGGGCTCTGTGCTGGTGAAGGTGTTGAACAGGCCTTGCTCTTGCATTTGTCTGGAAGTAATTGCAAGACGCTGAGAAACAGCTCCGTGGCATCACCTTTTATTTCCAGTAAGGTTCCAGTGGGTGGCAGTTTCAGGGCCCTGACTTCCTGCATTGCAAAATCTGAGTCCCAAACTCTCCAGGGAATGAAACCTCCTCCATTTGCATTAATAAGAGACAGACTTAGTAACACWGCACATGCTGACAGGGAAAGTGTGTTGGTAACTCTCAGGGATCATAGGTTACTGYTTAATCACATATAAACATCCAGCTGGTTAAGTCATGGAAATTCTGTACTATTATAATGACTTCTGCTATTAAAAATGAACAAATGGCAGTCAGCCTGTAGCATGATAACCCATTTCTGGCCAGAGGCAGAATTTCTAGATTGAACTATAGCGCTGAAGCTGCAGTCAGGCCATGTCGCTGAAGTTTTAATACGTCCTTGGTGGTCAGACAGGCATTTCACCTTAAAATGCCTCTTGGCATCGTTGCTCGCATATGGCTCGCCGTGAGCCTCTTGACCTGTCGCTGTTGCTTTTCTCGCTGACCATATTTCAGCCATTATGCACTCCTCTGGTGTGCTGGTGTAATGGGGAAATCGTGCCGAAGCGCGGCCGAGGCCAGGCGCAGTCTCCAAGGAGCGGCTGCTGGCCCCAGGCTAAGACAAACAAACGCTCAGAATGGGCTGTGTCATTAGACTTGGACGGAGGAAAAACAAGAGGTGAAAGATGGGGGGAAATGACAGATATTTTAATCTCAAGTTGTTCAGTGCTACCAGTGATGGCTTCCTGTGCTTCTAGTTTTGTTTCTTTTTCGAAATGTATATTTATCTTGTATCTATCCATCCATGTCTCTTATATAATCTCCTATGTAATCSTACTGTGGTGCTCCTTAATCAAAATAATTGTAGATGTTCAGGGCGCTAGGGGTTTAAATCAATCTCCAGCTTTTTTGAGATCAAGAGTCACGTTTGAGAAGGATGTGAGAGATTGTTCCATGTCAGCCAAGCATTGGATTTTTGCATTTCCTTGGAAATAGCTGCTACCTGAGTAGAGATTTTGGACTAGATTTGGGCCTGGCCGTTCTGTTTCTATACTAACTTTTGTATTTCTACATGGAAATAAGATGTTCAGCACTCAGTTTTGGAAACCAGAAATGGTCTGTGTTAATCCCCAGCCTTATAATGGGCCAGAGCCCATAATGCCAGTGGTTAAACCTCTGTCGGCTTTAGGGGGGGCCAAGATTAGAGCATCTGGCCCTTTTTTTTCTATTAGCAGCGGGTGGCTGTGGATAGATTTCAGAGCAAGCCTTGGCAAATGCCTCACTGTGCAAATGAACAGTTTGTTACCTCGTTCTTCTCTGTAATTCAACCTGAAGAGCAGAACGCTTTCCCRTAAGAAATGCTCTGGGCATCTAGTACTGAGTTGATCTAAGAAATGCATCTCTTCTTCCCTCTTGTCAGACTTCGACATCCCGTTCTGTGAGAGGTTTGGGAAAGGTGGGACCTTCCCTCGGCAATACCACCTCTCCCAAAGTCGCAAGGACTACAGCGATGGTAAGAAGATGAAGGATAGTTGGGGAGGGAGGTGTGGTACCAGGATCACAGCACAGGGTTGGCTTGCAACAGTGCTGGGACTGGAGAGACTTGGGAAGAAGACATCTCCAATAAAGCGTTAAGAACAAAGTCATGTGGGATTTGCTTGCCTATTCTGTATCTTCTGGGAGGCCTTGAAGCTCTGCTCTTTCTCATCCTTGGCAGCATGGTAACTGCCCTACTTTGGCAGTCAACCTTCTTCCTCACCTCRGTTGCTTGCTTTTGAGGATGCTGGTTTGTGTCTTTTACAGCGGGCTTCTTGCAAAACTATCAGAAATCCCCTGGCAAATCAGAGTAGTGGTGTCTGTTCACATTGTCTCTGTTTTAAGCTGATGAGCTCTGAGCTTCAGGGACTACTCCATCGCCTCATTACTGCTAGCTTCTTTCACTATGCAATACTGCAAGTGGTGGGAAGCAAAACTGAATAGGGATCAAATTCCCTTGGAAAGAAAAATACCGAGGGCATGCAAACAGCATGTTGATTGAACTTCTAGATTGAACTTCATCTTTTACTGACACAAATCTGTGCAAGTAGTAGTCATGCAATCTGGCACTGCTTGTGTGGTCATTTGTGTTGTGGTCTTAGAGGATGCCAGGGATAATGTGCAGTGTAAATCTCTGTCTGTTCAGAGTTTAATTGTGATTAAAAGCAAACAGAAACCTAATTAAATTAAACTRTTACAAACCCCTCTGGAAACATTCTGTATTAAATATAGTCCTACCTGCTGTTAACAGCTTTTAAATTGAATTTAAAATGTTCACAGGGCTTTGCTTCAGTTTCATTAAACTTGTTCTGTTTAGTTTGTAGAGGTGCACCACTGCATCTGGGCAGCCATGTGAGAGGATGGTGATAGGCAGATACAAGCTACCGTGTGCGTTCTTGCTGTAACTCTCCGCTTCTCACACAGGCCGAAGAACTTTCCCCAGGAGTTATTTCCCGCAGGAGAACCTGTTTCAACTTGTCCCTTCTAGCCGAACCAAGAGCTTTAACGGGGACAGCAAGCTCAGCACCCTGCAGTACGACGAGTACAGACCCAAATGGTGGAACAATTGTGAAAAAGGCCTGCARGTCTTCAGCACCTCCCCTACTAAAGCTAGGAACTGTAAGTGAATCAAAGCATGCACCTRTCTGAGGTCTCAGTATGTCTGGACCTCAACACAAAACTGAGTTACCGTGAATTACTGAGTTACTGAGCAGCAGCTGAGCTGTGGCAAGAGTCTTTGACTGTACCCCAATTCTGTCCCCAGCAAGAGGCATGCTACAGCAGCTTGCATTTCAGTGAGGAAGTTGTAATATAAAACACACACTACCTTACCTTGGCCTTGAGTTAGGCGTGCATATGGCCACAGCTGGTGTTTATAAGGTATTGAACTTCARCAAAGTGTTTGCTTGTTGAACTCCTTTTACGCTCGCAGTGGAAGCTTCCAGGTGACTTGAAATGTGGGAACAGATCAGTTTCCTGTTCTTTGCCCTATGTTGCTGTCACCCCAGCACCCAAGGGTGGTGTTGCAGGTTGCTACTGCAAGACTGCCCACTTTACAGAAATTGGTGCATTCTGGCTGGTTCCGTGAGGAATTTTAACCTAGTGAGGTAAAACTGCTGTTTCCTGGAGGGGCTGCAGCTCAGCTGTGCTCTATCCTGCTAACCACCATTATAGCTGGGGAGAGAAGAGGTCCCATGTTACCTAATGAAGAAGTTTCTGAAGGAAAGACTCTAAAGAAAGGTGATATCATTACAGGTGTGATGTGCACTCTGTAAGGTCAGACAGTCCCTGCTGTCACTGTACTGCACTCTTTTCAACTCTTGTCTCTCCTGTAGCTCTACAGGCACCTGTGAACTGGAGGCTGGGAAAACTGCTTGGAAGAGGAGCTTTTGGGGAAGTTTATCTCTGCTATGATGCTGACACTGGCCGGGAGCTGTCGGTGAAGCAGGTGCCTTTTGACCCAGACAGTCAAGAGACAAGTAAAGTGAGTATGAGGACAGGACCACCTTTTGTAGCGAGCGCATTGTGGGGTGCAGGAGGGGTTGAGAAGCACGTCTCTCTGCCACAAGGCAATACTCGGGAGACAGGGTGCCTTGTGTTTTCCTCCTCGATGTGGAGTGGTTCCCAGTGCTTCGTGATTGCTCACGATTGGCAGACTGATGCTGGGCGGCATGCTCTGGTGATTTCTTTACCTCCCTTCCCAGTACCTTGGCCATGTTGGCCCACTCCGTGTCTCGGATCTCATCCCTTGCAGGTCTGTCTGCTCTTTCTTTAGTTTTAGGCTTCTTGCTTCATTCACCTTCTTCTTGCTCTTGGCTCTGGGAGCTGCATTAGCTTTGTTGGTGCCTTCATTCACACGTCTTTCACACCTTTCCAGAAAACTACCTCAAGCATAATTAAATAAGTAAATTTATCTCAAAGCCAAGCCCTTGTGTCTCTCTCTCTCTCTCTCTCTCTCTCTCTCTCTCTCTCTCTCTCCTTATTCGTTCCTCAGGACAGTGTTCTTCATTTCTGAGCCTTAAGTGGCTGATATCCTATTTACAAGTGCTGTAAAAAGAGTGTTTAGCACTGAACAATATTGGGGTAGTATTTCTGTTCTGGTGGGGTACCTGTTTGCCCATGGAGCTTTTCTGTTTTGTTGCAGGAGGTAAATGCCTTAGAATGTGAGATTCAGCTGCTGAAGACTCTCCGGCATGACAGGATAGTGCAGTACTATGGATGCTTGCGGGACCCTGAGGAGAGGAAGCTGTCTATTTTTGTCGAATACATGCCAGGGGTAAGTGCAGTTCCTGCTAAAGATTGTCCTGAGCTAGAGAAATACATTCAGACTGCTCAGGAGTTTGGTGAAGTTTGGATCTGAAGTTTGTCTCTACAGCTGAGCTGCTCTGTTATCTGATAAGCAAAATCAAAACAGTGGATCTCAACATCCCTAGGGCTTAGGAAAGCTTAGGTTGTGAGTCAGATGTCACGGTCAAGCCCTTCAACGTGCAGTGGGTCAAATCAAAAACCTTGAACGCAGGTTGGAGTTTGAATCTCAGAGCAGGGTGTGTTCACAGTCTGGAATCTGAACTTGGTGAATGTGGGACCTGATCCAGATCTGGCTCCAAACACTATGTCTTGAGCCCGTCCATAAGTATTTATTACAAATCCCTCCAGGAAAAGTTAATAGAACAGCTGTCCACCCACAGCTGTCACCAATTATTTATGGCTTTCAGCACATGTATGTTAAAATCAGTGTTAGTTGCGAGTCTTCTGTTTAGGATGGAACCTTCTGTCAGTAGCATTATTCTATCATGGAGAGGTTGCATCGTTGTGTGACTTTGATATAGGATGAAATATTCCTTGGGGGSGGGGGGAGGAAAGGAAGATCAAGAAACTTTAAGAGTCCAATCAAGGGCTGAAGAACACACACAGATTTTTCTCCMTTTGCAAGCATACAAGTTATATCAGCCATCTAGACAAACACATTAGTCGGTATAAACCAGCACAGCTCTATTTATATTGCTGGAGGATCTGTTCTCCTAAGTCCAGCCTGTCCAGCTGGATTCATTCCCTAGACTGTGGGAGAATAAACCCTTGTTTATACAGAGATTTTTAAGGTCAGAAGGGACTATTAAGTCATCTGGTCATAAATAATTGTAGTCATTAGTAAATGTATTAGAAGTTCTGCTAACACATCTTCCACATGAGTAATCAGGTGGATTTCCACATGGTTGAATGCCATCCAAGCACTGTCTTCTCTGTCCTTGTGGGCCAACATCTCAACGTTCAGGCCTTGCAGTATAATCATGAAGCATGGACCCCAAACTATAAGCCCAGGGAGTTTCAGTGGTTCTTTTGCTGCTTATTCTACAACTGCTGATGTTTGTTAGCAGCCAGGAAGCTAACATTTGATGCTGGGGCAGTGTCCAGCAAGACTGGAAGTTGAATGTTTGTTTTTCTTGTGATAAACTAGAGCTCTGACCAAATACAGATTGACTTTCATGCCACAACAATGGTTCATTTCACAAAAGCAGCTCAAGGCTTCAGTGTCTTAATGGCAGTGGAAGTGATGGCAGTAGCTCTGAAATATTGGGTCTCGCCAGGCTTCTTATTTAACACAGCTTGTTAGGCAAAATCTTCCCAGAGCCAAGCTTAGATTAACCTGACATTCTTATAACTAACCCCATTAAATAGCTGACAGTCTTTTTATTCCCTGCCCCATTCCCCCTATTTTTTTAGAATTTGTGCTGGGAAAAGGGAATAGTCTACTTGAAAGGTCCTGTTTGCCCCTTCTTGATTATCGTGTCAGGTGAGGGCAGCCAGGATCAGAGTGCTTGCAGGGTGCAGGGTTGGAACATACTTATTCAAGTTGCATGAGTGTAATTTCAGAGAATCCCAGATTACTCTAGCAGTGCTATGAAAGGGAAAGGGGAGGCCTGTCAAAAAGATCAACATCAGCCTCAAAAGACAGGAAGAAGGGCAAAATAGTAGCTGGGAGAGAGCAATAGCAAAGATGGGTGGATGTGAAAAAGCCAGGACAGTCTGAGTGAGTTACTTGAACAGTGGGACACACTGCTCCCCAGAAGAGCTCTGGCAAATCTGGGATCAGCCTCAGAACAGGCAGAAACAAGATGAGTTTCCCCTGTGCTTTTCAACCAACCTGAATGCTAGRGGTGGAGCTGAGTGCCTGACCTCTCTGGTTGAAACCCAAATCTGCCTACATTCTTCCCTGTGAAGAACCAACTCTGATGTRGTCAGGAACATCTGTTTCCAAGTGGCCAGAAAACACAGCTAAAAACAAGGTGGGCAGCCTCTTGCAGAGTATAGATGTATGCACTACTGCTTTGTTCCCTCTCTGATCAATAAAATCAAACCTTTAGAAGCCTGCATGCCTGGGTCAGAATTCAAAGGTACCTGCTCCATGTCCATTCTGGGGTATCTGGAAAGCAGTCCTATGTGGGGTTGATCTTGTCCACCATGWGGCTGCCCACCTCAAAGCAGTCAATAATCCTCACTGTAGGAAGTTGGCCTTGCCTCATCTGCTGAGGGAAAGGCTTCATAGAAGACTGAACCATCAGCTCAGGCCTGAAGATCCCTCTTACCTTTGATGGTAGCCCCTCATCAGTTTGGTCCTTCTCCATTAGCCATTGGTGTAAGGTCCAGCCACTAGAGGGGGAAAATGATCTGTGCTATTGGAAGAGGGTAGTGCTCATGTCCATCGGAGACCCTACATCTTTCTCTGCTGGCATCTGGTAACATGAGGGACAAATCCTTGCTCGGTTCAGCACCTAGTGGAGTTTATTTTGTCATTTCTTCAGCAGAGCTTTTTTCTCAAGGTTGGCGATAACAGCCAGGAAAGTTTACAAAGTCAGTGTGCAATGATGTAGCTAGCTCTACTGGTCCTTACAGTTGGTGCATGTTGGTTGTTTGAAACAGGGTTCAATAAAGGACCAGCTAAAAGCGTATGGTGCTCTGACCGAGAACGTCACCCGGAAATACACCAGGCAGATCCTGCAGGGAGTCTTCTACTTACACAGCAATATGATTGTCCACAGGGACATTAAAGGTGAGTAGCTAATGCAGGGAGCCTTCCTGCTTACTTCGATTTGTTAGTCCTCTCTCTTCCCCACATGAAATCCTGGGTGCAGAATACAGTGCTGGCATCCAAAAGTTAAGGTATTTTTGCCTTGGTTTTGCTTCTTGCCTTCAACAAGTTGCTTGAGCTATGAGAATCTTGAATAAGCAGCTGAAAAAAAACAAGAACCACCCCCCCATGTATTTATTCCTGCTTGAGATGTCCATATTTAAGGACTSTTAACAAGGATTATCATTAACTGTGCGTATAGACATCAGATCTCTACACTTCTAAAGTTCTGGTATAGCCTAAGAATTAAGGCACTGAAGGTCAGAGGCACTGAGGCTCTATTTATCTCCCCGTGCATGGGGAGGATCATTGCTCACCTCCTGTTCAGGGCGTACCTTTGGGAAACCTGCTGAGTGAGATTATCCAGGAGGGATATCCTGCTGGGAGTCAGCCCTCCCAGAGAGTGGCAGACTTTGGAGAGAGGGTTGTCAAGTGACATTGAATCCAGCTCAGCAAGGTGCTTTGAGCTCCGGCAGTGCCCAGCTCCTCACATGAGCCCTTCCTGCGTTGGCCATTTTGGATCAGGTTGCTTCATCTCTTGGGTGTTTTTTTTTTTTTTTTTTTTTTTTTTTTTGGGTCTTTCACCCTTAGGTGCCAATATTTTGAGAGATTCTGCTGGAAATGTGAAACTGGGAGATTTTGGAGCCAGCAAGCGCATCCAGACCATCTGCATGTCTGGCACTGGGATTAAATCTGTCACTGGAACGCCATACTGGATGAGCCCAGAGGTTATCAGTGGAGAAGGCTATGGAAGGAAAGCTGATGTGTGGTAAGGAACAAAATCCCCACCACTAYTGCTTATAATCAGTGATGCCTTTGGGAAGTTGTAATGGGAGCAACAAGTACAGCTAGCGTTTTGAARGCAGAGCAGTGCAAAGATAGAAATGAGAGCTGAATGTTAGGATCACCTATGCAGATATCCAGAGGGAATTTGTCTTAAACAAATGCCTCCAAATGGGAACACTTAGAATCACAGATTGCTTTTGGGAGGCCTTACGACGTACAAGGACCATAAGCAGTTCAACCTCATAGCTTCTGTTTAATTCTGGAAGGCAGGTTGATACAGTTTGCCAAACGAGCTGTTGAGTTTTGRTGGTGCTAATTTTGGGGATTCGTTAAATCTGGCTCTGAGTCTCAGTGGGATCTTGGCAGGCTCTCAAAATCTGCTGCTGGATATTTGCATGTGGCTCAGACATGAAGACATCCAAAATAAGCGGCTGCTTGTGAGCATTTTGATCTGTGGTGGATGTCAACTGGAGCCCAGAAGAGCTGAGAACTCTCGTAATCCTCTTAATAAATGGGAATAGTACTGTCTTCTCAAAGTGCTTTTCCTTGAGTGTCCAAGTTCCCTTGAGGGTCAACWAAAACTTGTCCCTCTCAGCATCCTACTAGGTAGGTGAAGCCTGAGAAGTCCTTGGCAGGTGGCCTGGAACCCCCTGCTCGAGCTGACAGGAGGGAAGCAGGTTCATGTTTTTAGCAGCACTGCAAAGAGAGGTTGCCAAGAGGGTCCCTGCTGAAACCAGGACTCCTCACCAAGCACAGGGAAACCCTTCAGGCTCTTCCCTGCCTCAGATCTGATATGCTGCTTCTCTGACGCACGTGGGAGATAATGCTGGAAGAACATCTGAAAGCGAACTGCTTTCATTCTGGCTCTGCTGCTTGGGGAACTATGTGATATTACTCAAACTGTGGTGTCTGTACTGTTGTCTGGCCTTCCCTTCAAGGGAGACTCTGATCCGAGTTCTCTCGTGTTCCCAGCCAAGCGTAATATCTGTCAGACTTGTCCAATATAGGCCTGTGAGCTCAGATGTTAAGGGGTTACCAGCTGGGATCAGGTAGGGCTCTACCCTTAGGAAACCAGGATAAAGCGTGTGCACAGAGTTTGGATTTTTTTTAAAAGAAGAAAAGAAAAGCTTAACAGTTAATATAGGCAGAAAAGCAACCAGCTGTAGCAGTTTACTCTTGCAAATGCGAGCAGAGMGCTCTGTGCAGAGGGCTTGTCTGAACCATGAGCTTCGGGGGGGTGTCTGCATACCAGAGACGTGCACTGATCTTTCATGGGGGGTTGCTACCCACAACCTGGCAAAGTCCATTTCAGGCAGGAGTGTTCTTCGGGCCCTGAAGTCAGTTATCTTTCAAAAGCAAAATGCGCCGTGGTTCAGGTGCGCAGCGGACCATTTGTCTTACCCCCTGCATGTTTGGCATCGTTACAGGAGCGTGGCCTGTACTGTGGTGGAGATGTTAACGGAAAAGCCACCATGGGCAGAGTTTGAAGCCATGGCGGCTATTTTTAAAATTGCGACGCAGCCGACCAACCCCCAGCTCCCCGACGGCGTCTCGAACTCCTGCCGCAACTTTCTCAAGCAGATCTTTGTGGAGGAGAAGCGGAGGCCCACGGCTGAAGACCTGCTGAGACATCCCTTTGTCAACTGTGGGCTCTAACTGCCTGGCAGCGGGGATGGGGAAACGGCAGTGGGAGGGGGTGGCCACCAGATCCATGGCCCTTTGCACTCTGCAGATCAGACCTCAGCCCTGGGCTGTTCCTCGTGGTGGCCCCGCAGGTCCCATCTTGCCTCGTTTTCATCTCAATGGCCACTGTGGTGTTTGATTTCGAAGCTGCGCTTGGGACCATCAGAACCTGGAGATAGTGGCCACCACCATCTGCCAGAAATTCAGAAYGAGGGAGCTCCCTGACGCCCCATCTGTGCAGGTGCCAGCCTCAGACGAAGTAACCTTGCTGTCAGCGGGTGCTGGGAGGTTCCCCATTTGCCATGTTACTTATCCCATGGGAAAGTGATGCAAATGGRATGTGTCGCCCCCAGCATGACAGTGATGTTGACAGCTTCCCCAGGACCAGAGGAGGAGAAAGATGCTCAGTGGCGACCGCTCAGACTGCTGTCCGAGGAACGGACACAGGCGTCAGCCGTGCTGGAGGAGATAATCCTCAGACCATGGAGTCGGGGGGACGTTCCCCATTGAGAAGGGGAAAGGAACCCTCCTCCTGGAGGTAGCAGGAAGTTGACAAACCAGCCAGTGTCTCCAGGGGGGCTACACTTAATACTGTTCTGTGCCTTAAGCGGTTACAATCAAGGAGCGATGCTTGACTCGGCACAAAGTATGGAGTTGAGCGCAGTTGTGCAGCTGCCGAGTTGACTTTGCCTCTGTGTGTGTGTGCGTGTGTGTGTGTATGTGTGTGTGCAACAGTCGGAGAGAGGGGTTCTTCTCAAGACGCGGGAAGTCTCCGCAGGGTACGCCTGCTGAAGGTTCTTGAGGACCTCTGGTGTGCGGTGGGCAAGGATGCTTAAATGATGTTGATGCCGGTGCCGCGCAGAGCTGAGCGCAAGCTAATGCTTCATCCTTTCCCCATTGAAGCTATGAGAGTTTTGGCAGGAGCTCGAGGGGATCTTTAGGAAGGCAACTGCATGCTCGTAATCCWGGCGCTGATAACCCGAGCCCGGTGCTGCTGCCATGGGGCTGGAGCCGTGCTGCTGCGCCGTAGGAACGGGGCTGCGGCAGGAGCGTAGCTGGGCCAGGGCGACGCGCTGGGGATGGGCTCCGTAACCACGAAGCCTCCAAATGGGGCATCCAAGATGGTGCCAAGCRGAGAGTCCCTGGAAGCCAGTTGCTTCGTTAAATTACTGCTCATTTGGGGCGAATTAAATTGCGCTGTCTCACCTCCCACTTCCTCGCCGCATTAGCCGTTCCTACGCGGCTCGGCGGAGGTTAAACTAGCACTTACCAAACGCAGGTTTATTTTTCCATTGAAAATGAAAAGTGTTGCTTGGGACAAAGGGGAAGCTGAGAGCACGGTTGGCTGTGATTTATTATTATTATTATTATTATTTTTTTTTTTTGCACATCCTCGAATTCTTCCGTGCGGAAGCGTTGGGCCTTCGTGCCCTCGGGGGGGACGGCGGGAGCGTTTCCTTGTCTGGACCTGTGTGGCCCACAGAATTAAAAGGAAAAAAAATGCAAAACCTCTGGATGCAGATTAACTAAGAGTTATTTCAGTGAAAAGAACAAATAGTGGTGGTTTTCAGTAGGGGAAGAACTAACACGCTGCTGGAAATGCATGAAAATATTTCCRGGAAGTTTGTCTGCAAAGCTCGAGGGGCTGGTTGCCGTCGGAGAAGCCGAGAGCGGCTCCGGGGCAGGGYGACACCCCCCGTTTTTGTGCCTGTGGCCCGGAGCAGTGACAGGTCACCCCGGAGGCCTTCCAGGAGGAAATACGGACTATTAATCCTATAGAGAGGAGCAAATCCATCAGTTCACTCAATTCTTTGGGTTGGGGGTTGCTGGGGAGGGTCTCGTCAGAAGAGGGTAGAGGTATTTTTACGGGGGGGGGGGAATAAATGAAAAAAAAGACAGCTTTTAGGCTGTTTTTCTTCCTTTCATTGAATCTGTTTGGGGTTCCTGAGAAGAAAATAGAAAATTCC
>NW_028186612.1:3662291-3662925 GCF_003343005.1 Rhea americana
GCCCCCTGCGCGAGCCGCGCCGCGGCCGGCAGCCCCGACGATGTGGTGGTGGTGCACGGGCGGAGGACCGCCATCGGCCGCGCCAAGCGCGGCGGCTTCAAGGTACGGCCGGGGGGGGAGCCCGCCCCTGGGGACCCTGACTGCCCCCTAAGGTGCTGAGCCCTCCTCCTCCGAGTTTTGGGGGCCCCGCCAGGGTGCTGGCCCACCCCGGGCTTCGGGGCCCCCCCAGCTGCCCTCCCCCCCTCCATGGCACTGGGGTCCCCTGCTGCCATCCAGACTGCTGATTTCTCGCTCCCCTCCCTCAGAGAAAAAAAAAAGGGGGGTCCTATACCTGTCTGCCTCTAGGAGCGCTGGGACCCCTTACTGTCCCCCCCCCGGGGTGCTGAGCCCCCTCCCCAAGTGCTGGGATCCCCTAACTACCCCCTCCAAGTGCTGGGGCCACCTGCTCCCAGCTAGGTTGCTGAGCCCCTTTCCCTCCTCCCCACCATAGCACTGGGGTCCTGTACTTGCTGAGCCCCTTTCCCTCCCGCCCCATAGCACTGGGGTCCTGTACTTGCTGAGCCCCTTTCCCTCCCGCCCCATAGCGCTGGGGTCCTGTACTTGCTGAGCCCCTTTCCCTCCCGCCCCATAGCGC
>NW_028186612.1:3663230-3715479 GCF_003343005.1 Rhea americana
GAGCCCCTTTCCCTCCCGCCCCATAGCGCTGGGGTCCTGTACTTGCTGAGCCCCTTTCCCTCCCGCCCCATAGCGCTGGGGTCCTGTACTTGCTGCCCCTATGGTGCTGGGACCCCCTGCCAGCCCCTTCTGGGGTGCTGAGCCCCCCGCCCCGGGGTGCGGGGTGCCCCCCACCCTGGGGTGCGGCACGGCCTGCAGGATCCCCAKGAGGCCCCGAGGTGCGCGTTGGCCCAGCCGCCCCCGCGGGGAAGCGGAGCGACCGTCCCAGCCGGGCAGCTCCGCTCCTGGGGCGCCCCCGCACCCCGATAACGTGACGTTACCGGGTCGTTAACTGAAACCTGCTTCTAGGCCGATCACAGAAATCCCTGAATCCGTTCCACGGGAGCCCAGTAGTTGGTGGGATATAGTGACCATCCTTCAGGCTTGTTTCTCTCGCAGAATGAACCTGAAGGCTCTGTCTTGCTGAAGTCTCATCCTATCACTCGGTATAATTAATAAATTTATTTAGCTTTGAAAGCCCTACAAGGCATCTTATTAAACCCAGCTAGGTAAGAAAGCAGTGCGTGTTACAGTGCTTGCAAAATACCCAGAGTAAAAGCAGTACGAGATGGTTCTGATTTCATAGAAAAACTACAACAGTCTTAAGACTGTGAGCTGAAAAGTGGGGTAAGGCTGTCCAAGCTCATGTGGATCGTGCGCTGACCCTCTGAAGCAGTGTGAAGGTGACAGGTGGTCACTGGTACTCTTTAGGTAACACAAATTTTCTGTGCTTTTAGGACACTACACCTGATGAGCTGCTGTCTGCTGTTATGACAGCTGTCCTTCAAGATGTCAAGCTTCGTCCTGAGGTCCTGGGAGATATCTGTGTTGGTGAGTGAACAGTTTCTGTGCTGTCTTGAAGCTCTTGGCTCTGGATAGCGCTCTGGGACAGGCTGTTCCTTGTGTCCCATGGGGGACTAAGTGGATAGTTGGAGTTTGGGAAGGGTTAATACTGTAACATTAGGTTTATGACATTAGTACATCATTTATGGCTCTTCTGTCAAGTGATCGGGCTCTGATCTAGATGTCAGATAATGCCACCCCATGGTGGTGTTAACATCCTGTAAATGTCCATAGCGAGTGAAATAGCTAGGGAAATGCAACTGATTGACTGGAATCGTATCTTTGCACTCAGGAAACGTGCTGCAGCCTGGAGCTGGTGCTTTGATTGCAAGAGTTGCACAGTTTCTAAGGTAAACTCTCAACTAGATTGAGGCTCCTTCTTGGCTTCTCAGGCCTTGGCTGCGGAGCAGCACTGGGTCAGAGGCTACGATAAGGCTCGTGCACTCCTTGGAAGTTAAGGCTAATTGTCTTTTGCCTAGAAATTGGACTTGGATCGAGAGTTCGGAGATCCCTGAAGGGAGAAGCAGGGCAGGCGTGTTGTGAGGAGCTGCCTTCCTTTCCAAACAAACATTGCTCCATGTGCTTAGTGGAGTGCTTCCCTAATCTCTTCATCAGCAGAACAGGGGGAGCAGCAAGGCCAGCAACTCCACTCACTCTTGGCAGCCTTCCCAGCAAGGCAGAGTTGAGGTAGATTCATGTATTTGTGCTGGCCCTCTGAACAGGAGATCTCATTTCTTGGGTCTCTTGCTGTACCTGCTGCCGTTCTGTATTGTAAGGCTGCTCCACATAGGCCTGAAATTATGGAGTTGTCTCAGTTCTTTCTGTTAGTTTCCCAGTATGGTGGGTTTGTTTTGAGTTGGGTCAAGCTTCCAAATATTTCAGCCTGTTTGTATTGCTAAGTGACATTCCCCTCTGTTAAATCAGTTTACRACCACCGCGTCGGAGGGGTGCAGACAGAGTCCTCCAGTAAGTATGAATGCTGCAGGACCTTTCAGCACTTCTGGGCTAGTCAGAGCTTTTACATAGCTCAGGATCTAGACATGCAAGGGGGAGCTGCTTACAAAGAAGAATTGTGCTGAAGACAGACCTGTGGGGAAASAGCATGCTAATCCTCTTGCAAATTAAATTTGGAAGTTATGTGACCTTTATTTTCTCTTGGCACAGGACCAAATAGGTCAAAAATCGTGTAATGGGATTGTTTTTCATCTTTGTCTAAATTTCAGGGTTAAAATTTAATTAAGCAGCTTAACATTCTCTTCAGATGTGCAGCTTACTGTGTAGTTTTTGTTACTGAAACTTTGCCTATACTATCTTCTATTCTAGTGGTATCCCAGAGACTGTACCTTGCTCGAGTGTTAACAGGCAGTGCTCCTCTGGGTTACAGGCTCTTATCAATATAGCTGGTAAGTGGGTATTAAGTATTGTGGGTACTCAGATTGCATTCACTGCCCCCCCACTCAGCACTCATTTCTCCTGTTGGAGCTTTGATTTCCAATCTCTGAGCAGTAGGAATTGTGATAATTTCTCCTATCATTAAGAATTTTCAGTTTGGTTTTGGTTGAATGCTTTTTTTTTTTTTTAATCCCTGAAACCAGAAGTGACATTTCTGCTAAGGGTCTCTAATTATTTTTTGTAAAAATGGTAGCTAAAATATCTTACMTATGTTCATAAGTCTCCTCTGCAATTTATCCAGAAAGAGAGACTTGAGTTTACACCTAGAGAAGTAATCTTGCTTTTTCTGAGGATCGGTTTTACTATCGTTCTCCATTGGGCAGCTCTCTGGTTGCACATCAGGACGCGATTAGTCTTTAGTGAGATCAGTTCCTTGACCTGCCTCATGTTCCAGCAGACAGCAGTGAGGAACAAAGACTCCTCTTGATGGTAGCAGGTGCATCAGATGTTCATAAAAATGCAGTTGGAATGAAAGTGCTTTTATTCCTAATGATAGTARAAATGTGTGTGCAATACCATTACAGGTGGC
This sequence comes from Rhea americana, assembly GCF_003343005.1. Lineage (NCBI taxonomy): Eukaryota > Metazoa > Chordata > Aves > Rheiformes > Rheidae > Rhea > Rhea americana. The sequence continues at coordinate 3,666,094 of NW_028186612.1, forward strand.
ATCCGAAATGGCTCGTATGACATTGGCTTGGCCTGTGGGTAAGAATATCTTTTTATGGCACTTACTTAGGCTTCTTGAAAGTAGTACTTTGTCCTTCTGCATCAGCTCTTGTATGAGGAATTCGAAATCCCTTCCAAGCAGATCTCTGTGCCCCTCCCCCAGGTGATAGATACTGTCCTTGTTTAACAAATGGCTGAATTAATTCTAAAATAAGGGCCTGAACTCAGGTGATGGCTGCAGATGTGATTCACGTATTTCCAGATGCTTCCGAGTACTTCTCAGAGAATCAGGTCATCCTAAAGGGTCTGAGGGAGGGTACTTGAAAATCCTTTAACTCTCTGGAAGTTTTGGTCTCAGTGACGTGTCTGCTGGGGTTGCAATAATAGGCTGATTAATCTTGACTTCTGCTTAAGTATCTCTCACAAGCACGTAAAAATATTTTTATTATTTATGTCCCTCCTGTAGGGTACCACTTGTATGCAGAGCTCTGACAGCCTGAAAGAGCCTGTAATTAGCATTTTAATTAACCTCCTATTAACTGGACAGGAGCTATCCTGGACAAGGAAATAAGTGTCTTGTTCATGCTAATAACTGTTTCACAGCCTTGCAGGAGATGCTCTTCTGCCCTGAATGGGAATGCTTTTGTCCTATGATTATTAAAAAGTATCTGTTTTTCAGAGGATGATATAAATGTTAGGTTGGCTCTAGAGAAATTCTAGTGATCACGTGCACATTTACTTCAAAAGAATGAGTTTACAGAAAGGTGTTCGGTAATCCTGAAGCTAGAATAGCGGGTTTCTTGTTTTCTTTGCCTCAGTGTCTTTCTTGGATTATTACTGCACGCAGTCACCCTGTAGCATTCAGAAAAATACTTATTTTTATAATGTATCGACAACTAAACATATCCAGTTGAGCAAGATCTGAGGCTGAGAACCCCCTTTCCCCTCTTAGACCATTATGAAATTAATGCCTCAGCAAGACAGGYGTGTTTCTCTGAGGTACACCAAGCGTTTGGTTGTTGCAGGTGATGCTTCTGCTCGAATGTGTGATGCTTTTCAGTCTTTCCTTTGCTTCCTTGGTGCAAAAAGTTGCTTGTCAATATCCACCAAGATGATATACTTAGAGGTCTTGAATGGTTGTACAATTACAATAACTCCTTTAAGACATAAAATCCATCATTACAAATAGCTTCTACGAGTCTTTTTTTATTCTAAGTCATGCTGTCCATCTGAGCGGACTTGCTTGTACGCTGTACGTGGAGACACTGCATAACTTGCAATGCAAAATGCATTAGATATAATTTGATTTAATTTAAGGCCTGATTCTTAACTTCCACCTGAGAATAGATACAGTTGAAGTTGAGCAATGCAGTGGCCTATGTTAGAGTTAGGATGCACTGTTGGGTATTTAAGCTGCTTGCAGAAAAAGCCTTGATGTCCACTTGCCTTGCATTTTCCAGGAATATCTTGTTTTTGTTAATTACTCCTTCTGTATTAACGTACACGTGTGGTACATACGAGTACCACTCTCGTTTGGAGACGAGAGTGCCAGAATAGTTACTGATTCCTTCCTAGGCTGTGAAAACACAAGAAGTTAACTGTTGATGTAGGTATTGTATTCTAGTAAAGCAAGGAACAATTTAATCTAACAATTTGTTTCGATTTCTTGTTGATACTTATATTGGTGATTGAGGAGCTTGTGCCTGAGCTAGATTTTAGTTGCTGCCTGCATTTGTATAGAGTARTAGAAAAGAATGTTGTCAAGATACTGAATTTTAATCCATCTTAATTGAACAATTATTGCAAATGTAGTAGGAAAGCAGTAGTAGCAAATTCAAATTTTTCCTCTGTGTCTAGCGTGGAAACGATGTCCCTCAGAAGTGGAAACAACCCTGGTGATATCAGTTCTAGCATGATGGAAAACAGCAAAGCTCGAGATTGCCTTATTCCTATGGGGTAAGTGTTTCCTCTTCCCGAAGTTTAAGGGGGTTTCTAGATTGTCTCTTYAGGGACTGTTCTGTTTCAGATGGATTGGGCTCTGAATACAGCGAGCATAGACCTGTATTTACGTCCTCCTTGGCTGTAGTAACAGATTCATCGTGTGACGTGAAAATCTGTCATTCTGACAAAAGATTTTGCTTGTCTTACAGGAAAGTTCCATGGCTTAAGGAGCACAAATAATTGGGAATCACAGTATTTTGTGTGTCTAGGATTTCTGAAAATGCTGCTAAATTTCATAATTTGAACTATCACGTAGAAAGAAGCAGCCGTGTGCTAATGAATAGACATCCTGCTGCTGTGTGTAGTACTGAAGGTAGAAGGGAGCAGGTGCCTTGAACTCTCCTCTCACACATCTGTCCTGCCAGATTCTTTAACGCCCTTGACTTGACCACACTTTGGCAGAGACAGGGGCCATCCGCTTTGCTCAGRATGGGACCCAGAGGGGAGTCCGCTCTCCCATCACACTGCAGATTTGAACCGTGGATTGGTTGCTGATTTGAACCAGGGTCTGCTTCTGCCAAGCAGTTCTGGATTGAGAACGTAGCACTTGACTTTGGAATGAAGTTGCTGCTTGTATGTCTTTGCTTGTTTTGTCTTAGTATAAGCTGATTGTTTTTCCTCTGGATGTGTCATTGGATTAATTCTGTGATGTTTTCCCCAGAATAACCTCAGAAAATGTGGCAGAAAAGTTTGGAGTTTCCCGAAAGAAGCAAGATGCCTTTGCCTTGGCTTCTCAACAAAAGTAAATGCACTTTTTCATCTTTTGGTTAAGGAATAAATACAGAGAGAAAAAAACACTGCTATTTCCCATTAGTGGTTAAGTGCARCCTTTATTGCCTTTCAAAACACAGTAGTGAGTGAGGAAGCTTGAGATGGTCAGAGCAAAGACAAGTATGGATCCTGGGTGGTGTGACGGGAAATCGGAATCCTGAACTCTGCTGAGAGACGTATGACTGATCCTTGCGCACGTACCACTGGAAGTGCCGGCCTTAAGCGCTGATACACCTGTGTTTTTCAGCATCCGAAGGCTGCAATTTTCATGAACTTTCTGAAACCAACGTACAGCTTAATGCTTTCATGGAAGCTTTGGCTCAGTATTATTTTAAACTGAGTTTGGGTGTTGTACCAGAGGGATCTTTCCTAAAAGGGAATATTTGAAAGCTGCCATTCCTAAGCAACTGCTGAGTTTGAGAATTGCTTGTCTTTGCTGCAGGTGTTTGGCTTCAAGTGRGTCCAATTCTACCTCTAATAACATCCCTCTTAGTTGACTTTGGCAGTAATTTTACCTACCTTTTGAATCTACGGGAGTACGTTAGCAAGTCTGTTGCTAGGGGATGCATTAAAGTTGCTGGCATCAAAGAGTTAAATTAACTTTCAGATGTCTGTTTAAGCATTGTTGCAGTCCAATTATTTATCTAATACAGGAAGCCACTGCACAGGCCAGTTAACCTTTAAATTCTGGCCCTGCTTCTAGGGAACTTGGCGTGCCAGCCTTTCTCACTGACATTAAGCTGATAACACAAAAGGGTATGTGAACACAGTCCTCACCTCTCACATGAGGAAAGGAGTGATTTTTTTTATTATTATTACTTAATTTAATTTTATTTTATTTTATTTTATTTTTTCTGGCCTCAGTCTCAGGATGTCTGTGGCATTACTGATTTATCCTTCATCCTTTCACTCTTTCTTTTGCTTACCTGGGAATATTATTTTCATTTTATGAATTAAAGTGTAAAGTGATAAGGGATTGAAACAAGTTGTAAGTCACAGTTTTTGTTCTCTGTAAAGGGTGCTGTGCTGTTAGGAGGTATCATTTTCTAAATCAGCTCTACAGTGACAGGTTTTAAATACCTTGTTAGTATAAAGTATCAATCTTTTTTTTTTTTTCCCTGTAAGAATTAAATCTGTGTTGTGAGTTTGTTCCAATTTAGCTAATTGCATTCTCCCTCATGTCAGTTGTTTCTTACTGCAGTGCTTATGCCACTGTGACCAGGCCCTTTCCTCACTGCTGCTGTATTGCTGAATGAAGGGATTCCCAGCTGTGTGGTCACATAAACTATACAACAAAAGTTGGAATCGTTTTGGGTTGAAAGGTGACATTTAGGTGCCAGATTATACCTACAGTCCAGAGTCTAAAGCTCAACTTGTCTTTAGTAGGACGAGCCAGGAGGGGGTAAAACTTTAGCTGTTCTTTAAGTTGTTGGAAGTGATCTGTATTATGTAGAGGCCTACCAGACTTGTCCTGTTTTAAACCCTCAGAAATAAGAATGGACTTCTGAACGTCAAGATTTACTTATTTTCTTCCAGCTGTGATGTGCCTCTACCACTAGGCAAGTACARCTTCATGGCTGTGTGCAGATGGTGGCCAGCAGAGTCACGAAGGAGTTAGAGGAAACAGCTAGGATCGTACTCAGCAGTGTTTAGTCCTGTCACCTGAGCTTGAAGAGATTCCCCTTAATGTTACATATTTCATTTATATATATATACATTTATATATATATACATATATATATATATACATATATATATATATACATACACGTGTGTGTGTGTGTATACACATACATACACACACACACAGACATAAATATATAATCCTCTTTGTGACCTATTTTCTATGACACACAGATAAGAAGTTTGTTGTCCCATGAATGGAAATAAGTATTCAATTATCTTCCCATATACTTCTCAGCAAGGATGTATCTGTAAACCAGCTCACACCTTAATTCATGCTTTCACTAACTGGTTTGGTGCACTTCTTGCAATTTGCCTTCAGACTACTCTGAACTTTTGTACTCCTCTTCAACAGAGCCACAAAAGCTCAGCAGATGGGGCTGTTTGAAAYAGAGATTGTTCCAGTGAAGACCACAGTTGTAGATGACCAGGGCAWCCAAAAAACCATCACTGTGCACCAAGATGAAGGGATTAGGCCCTCTACTACCCTGGAAGGCCTGGCAAAGCTGAAACCTGCTTTCAAAGAGAACGGTAGCACTACAGCAGGTCAGCYCTGTTAACAAATTCATATGGTTGTTGCTGCCGCTTCCCTGCCTTGTACTAAAATGTGCTGAGCCAAAAAAGGTACTAACAGATCTCTCCCAACAGGTAATGCCAGCCAGGTCAGTGACGGAGCAGCTGCTGTTCTCTTGGCAAAACGCTCAAAAGCTGCACAGTTAGGGCTCCCCGTCCTGGGGGTGCTCAGATCCTTTGCTGTGGTAGGAGTCCCACCTGACGTTATGGGCATCGGACCAGCCTACGCCATCCCTGTTGCTGTGGAGAAGGCGGGTAAGAACCACCCCCTGTTCCCACACTGTTCCACCTGTGGCAAATCAGATTCTGTGGAAAGAGATCTGAGACTATATAATTTTAACATGTGCAGCCATCTGCAATAGGAACAGTGAGCTTAAATTCAAAACTTTGAAAGGGATCCTGCCTGTGATTATTTTAATACTGTTTATTTGTAGTGATGTATGAATTTGCATTCACTCACCTTTTAGCAGCCCAGGATTAAATCCCTGGACAATCTCAACAAATGGTTAACGTGCAGCAAGAGACTCGGAGCTCATTTGATACTGTTTTCCTTTAATATGACCGAGGTGTTCTTCTGTGACTTCATACCAACAAATCAGTCTCGCTAGTAATGCATCCTTACGACTTGGAACACTTTGGGTTCCCTTTTGCACTTACACAGTCCAAAGTTACGGTTTTGGGCTCTGAGCAGTGGATTAGGCTTTCCTCAGAGTTCTTACTACACCCACAGGGTAGTAAGGGTAGCAAGTTTTGTAGCTCATGATTGCTGTTGTGCCTGCCTGTCATCATGCCTGTCATGTGCTCAGCTACAGTTTTATCTTTCAGTCTTGAAATACCCTTTCAATCTTTATAATTCCTCTGCAAAGAAACCACCTTTAATCTAAGGAAATTTGGCAAGCTCAGTGACGTGACACCATGGAATGAGCCGTTCTGCAGTCTTTAGACATTGTTATACTTACACATGCGTGTAAACCTAGCGAGCCACGGTCCCCCTGTTCTCAGCAGTGGAGCAGAACCAGAATTCATAAAGGGAGGCTTGAAGTGAATTATTCTCTCTAATGTAGTTGTAAGGCAAAAATATCTCCTTTTAAATCCTGACTTTTCTGAACCATAGGTTTGACTCTGAATGATATTGATATATATGAAATTAATGAAGCCTTTGCTAGCCAGGTGAGTGGATCATCTTGTTTTACTCGTTATGTTGTGTGGTAACCCAGGACTATACAGCTTGGTCTCAACTTCAGCTTCAAATTAAGATTTGAACTTGTTCCACACATTACATGTCCAATGAATTGCTAATAACATGCACAGACTATTTTCCATTTTTCTTCAAATGAAAACAAGCAGGATGTTGCTTAATATATTAAAAAAAAATGAAGTTGGACATATCTGTCCACTGAATGCGAATCTTTGCTATTGTGTCCTCATACTAACTTGCAAAATTTGCTGTTCTTAAGAGATGTAATTTCTTATAGAGTGGTTTCAGTAGGAATGTGTTGCATTCTCACCAGTTTGGTGCTACTAATAAAAGGTAGAAACTTCATGTGGGTTCAATTTCAGATGATGTTTATTAGTCTAGCTAGCTCATTTTCTATGCTTTGGATGTGTAGTTCACTGTTTTCCACTGGGAAACACGGTTTAATTAAAGAGCTAGCCTCTTTTCTGATTGATATAGTAATTATTTAATATTTAAAGGTTCTCATAGCAGCTGATCTGACAATTTGGGTTCTGTGCAATAGAAGACATAAATTTGAGCTAGATTCATCTTGAGTACAAATCTTTTGAGGCCCCTGGACCTGCGTAGGATTGTCTGCCCAGCTGTTTGCCATCCCTCTGCATGGACGGAGGAGACCACTAAGTGTTCTCTGCAGTCCTGTCTGCTCTCTGTTGCAGCAAGGCTGAGAACCAACAGAGGCAAGAATATCTCCGTGAAATGATTCCCTGTTTTTCTAGGCTGTATACTGTGTTGAAAAGCTGGGCCTTCCCATGGAGAAGGTCAACCCCCTTGGTGGAGCCATAGCTCTGGGGCACCCACTGGGCTGTACTGGTGCTCGTCAAGTTGTCACTTTGCTCAACGAATTGAAGCGCAGAGGGAAAAGGTGAGCCCTGAAGAATAGCATTAGCCTAAGTGCTTTAAGTGTATCAAAGTAATTTAGGCTCAGAAGTAACCATCAGTTTGGGTTATGCTTTTGGTGTGTTTTGCTCTAGGTATTTCTATCCCTTTGGTAGCCTTAAATGTGAATTCCCAACAGTCATCTTTACACAGGGCTATATATTGCCTCCCCGTAGTGCGAGGTTACAGCAGCACTGGGAGAGCAGCAAGATGGGAGGGCTGCTGTCTGCGGCAGTTCAGTCCCAGCGAAGTGCCTGGGAGTTGGTTTCTTCCTGGTGCTTGGGCGAAGCCCTGTAGCTACTGCTGGCTGGTGCTGTCACTCCCTTTGGGGGTTGCACGTACAGTCTCGCTGGGCTTTAAGATGAGCCGTACCCTGGCATATAGAGGACAACAGTGATGGCAGGCTGTTAACTGCCAGGCAAATCAGGCACAAACCACTGAAGTGTCTTTAACTGAGGCAGAAGAACGGGGTCTGAAAATGGGCTTTTGGCAAATTTCTCCAGAACTCCCATTTTTCCACAAGTCCTGCTGGATAGCATCTGGCTGTACAAATTCATCTTGAGTAGCGCACAGCACAGCCACCTAAAAGTCTGTAGCAGGAGACAGGAAAGGAGGAGTTTCTTCCTCATTATAACTTGTCTGAATCAAAGCTGTTCTCTTATGTAGACCTCACTTATAGTAAGTTTGAGGCAGGTGATTAAGGAGGCTGCTTCTGGCACACTGCTCCCATTGAGAAAGCAGGGAGATAAATACGTGTCTGTGTGCTTTGCTGGGACTGCTCCAGAGGTAAAATCCTATTAGCAACTCTGGAGAGCTGTGGGTAGCTCAAATGTCTTGTTTTTTTTTTTTTTTTTTCCTCTCATGGATAATCTAAACCTTAATCTGTCTGTTTTTCTTTTGTTTCAGAGCATATGGCGTTGTATCAATGTGCATTGGAACTGGCATGGGAGCTGCAGCAGTATTTGAGTACCCAGGGAACTAAACTCCAGTGTACTGAAGACAATACAGCACCTAATTCTCTGCCTTCTCTAGTAATAGCAAACAATTTGCACTGTGAAATCAAGTGATTTCAGGGATTCATTACTGGACCTACAAATTTTAGCCACAAATTAAGTAGACTAAATTATACATATCTGGCATTTGCTTCGGAGTTAAAATGCATCCTAACCTGAGAAATGTGTTCAGCTGAACTTCAAATACAGGCCTAGGTCTGGTGCTTACGAATAAATATTTCTAATCTACTTGATCCCTTTATTCTGTGAATATTATCAGAGAGTAGTAGTTCATCAGAGAGTCATTTTGTTGGACAGATGTTCTACAACTGTCACTTAAAATGAAAATACTAGTGCAAATGATAGGCTTTTCCATGATTTTCTTACAAAGATCTTTAAGAATCAGACTTGTAAGCGTTCTAGAAAGCCTTATTTTTTGTAAGCAGTGTAAAAATGTGTAACACTTCCTTTATGACTACATCTGTTCTAGCCAACTTACAACTTGAATGTGTCTTAAACTGTCCATATGCTGAAGGGTATGCTTTAGCATTCTAACCTTTGGGTTCTTTTTTTATTTTTTAAAAAAAGAAAAAAAAAAGTGAAATCTCCAGTGGGGCAAAATGGAAGGACTAGCAAGCAGTACGTTCACGAGCCAGGCTTCTCTCATCAAACAAACCCTTAGGGTGCCTAAATAGAAAAGGTTTGATAAATTGCTAGGAATTTCAAAAGGGTCATTCATCTTTTACAACATTTTTTGCAAGAGCTTGTGGGATTCTAACTTAGAAGACAAGGTTATGTTTAAGGATATTTAATTACCTAATATGGAACAGATTTCAGCATATCACTCTTGCTGCAAGCACTATGTGACTGTCACCACCATGCTCAGTATGTCAGTGCTGATACAAATGTATACCTTTCATACTGTAAAATTCTCCCCTATGCATTCCTCTTATCAACAGAAAGATTATTAAAATGGAGAGGTAACTGCTTGAAAAAGAAATGTATGCATTGTCTTTGACATGTTAGAGAAGTTTAAATTTGTAACACAGACTGAAGTACTTTGCCCTGGCTTTTGTTTTTGCACTTAGTAATATATTTGGGTTCTCGCAATATGTTGTATCCTTTTCATTATGATTGTTAGTTGAAGGTTATGATTGAGTAGAGCTATTTTATATTCTCACATTCCTGTTCTGCAGCCAGTCTCACTGGGCAATCTGGCGTGCTGTGTTTTACAGCGAAAGGATGGAATTACCGAGAGCAGGCAGAGAGGCACTTCACATCTTCACGGCTCCATTTCGCACACTGGGGTTCCTATGGACAAAATGAATTCTCATTGCTGGGACAAGTCTGCCTTAAACTAGGCTGCAGGCAGTGCTCCTCATCTTTTGGTCTCCTCTGCTGGGGATTGCAGCCCCGTCTTCCCCACTTGCCCTGCCTTCAGCAAAGGTCTTTTACATGATGGGAGTGGAAAAATTAACAGGCTCAGAAGTGGGAATTTCAGTGACCTTTACATGTTTTTAATATTACTTTAGCTAAAAGAGAAGTGTGAGTAAATGGGAACCATGTGAGGGGAAAGAATTGAAAGTAAGATTGGTTCCTCCCTCTAGTTGATGGGGCTGTTCCCAATGCCCAGGCATGATGAAACGTGCAGGCTGATGATTTTCCAGGGAGTCTAGGGAAAGCTGGAACTCCCCCTTGCCATGTAAGGCACTGAACAAACAGCCAGCAGGAACCCTGGCCTCGGTCGCTGGTTCTCGCTGCTGCTGTTTGCCCCTTTTAATGGGAAGAGAGGAGTGGGGAAAAATAAAAAAAAGCACCTCCAAAGAAAACCTTCTTTTTAACATATCAACAGTCTTTTGATTATAATTTCAGCATAAGCAAAGTGGTTTTGGCCTGTAAGCAAAGCTGCTTTGCAATTTAAAATTATTTTGTAGAGCTAGTTTTGTGGGTTCTGGTAAACTTAGCACAGCAATAAAAGTAATAGCATGGGATGAGATTGTAGCTGTTTGGAGTGCCATAAATTTTTATTCCTCATAACTTCAAATTTTATTCTGTTAAAATTTCAGTTCATATTTAAAAACTGAAGTAGATAAAATACCAGATCAGCTAATGATATTTCTAAATCTGACCCATTACCTTGACATTTATCCCACAATGTCTTAAGTTATATTTAGATCTTCATATTTTTCATCATATGTTCCTTGTCCCCTGAGCCATAGCTTGCAAGGCTTCTCTCCCAGCATCCCAGTAATGATCACAGTAGTTTCATATACAATGTTACTCCTAAAATGCAAAGGGAAAAGACAGTTCAGTTGGAGCTGGACACAATTCTCTTTTTAAGGATGAGACTAGTAATTTTGTGGAGGAAAATGGAGCTACATTGCTACACATACCATATGTTAAAAGAATGCTACTCTCCATCTCAGGTAAAGATGTTGGGTTATTAACTTCATGTTTGAAAGAACTGTAGCATCTTTTCTAGTTGTGAAATTACATTTTATTGAAATGAGATGGAGAGATGACTGACTGGCTGACTTACTAAAATCATTTCACATCTTCCATATAATTATTTTACTAATGCCATGCTGTTTCTGAGCACTGCAGGGTTGGAAATTCATCCTCTAGAGCTGAATGGAAGAGTTGGCTACTATACAGCAACATACTTGCTTTCTGGTAGTTTCTGGCATGATGATTGATGTGTTTGTTGTCAAACAAAAGAAAAGGCTTTGGGCATGTTCAAAGTCATCCTAGAAAACTTGGGCTAGCAGGAACCTCTGCAGGTCCCTGGTCCAAAGATCTCAGCAAGGAAAATCATGTGTAATGGAAGATAAATTTTCCCACAGGAGTTGCAGCTCCCTAATAAGAGCAAAAAAATTTAAAGCTTTGGGTCACTGCTTCTGTCATTCACAAGTAAACCTTGCTCTCGTCTGGTTTTACTGTCATCTGCCTGCAGCCCACATTATCTTTTGCTGTTCAGAAAAACCTTTGGACTAGAGGTGGCAAAAATTCCATAAACCCAACATGGCTCTTAAACATTAAACCAGTTTACTTTTTAAGCCAGAGGAGAATAAATTGTGTCACTGCATTGGAACGATATTTTGCTCTGTTTGCTTTATCAGCAGGTACTCTGAAAGCATACAGGGAATTAAAGGAATTCACCAAGTTGTTTTAGAGAAAAGCCACGTAAACTATAATGAAGGATCCCTGAGCCTGCTTGCAAAGGACATAGCATAGTGCTTTCGTGCACAATGAACAGATGTTTTTACTGGAATTTTGAACTACTCCAGACCCATTTCTTCCTCTGTCTTAATAATCTGCTGGATGCATAAAGAATTCAATGTTCCTATCTGCCTCTGCAATCATTTACAGGCTTGATATTTGGCTTTTCTCAAGGACGTTACTCTAGAGAAGCCTCAGGGGGTTTTTATCAAGTGGTACCTAGCCAGTGTGTCATGCAAACAGCTGTGAGAGCATGATTTCAACTGGGTAAGTAAATCTACAGTGTGAAATTCAGGGTGATAACTCCAAAAGAAATCCTTTAGTGGGAACAGTATAAGGAACATGGTTAGATGGAAAAAAAAAGCACCAGCTGATTAGCACAGGAGTGGGAATTGTCAGAAGTGGGGGAAAAAAAGTGAGCAGTCTTGTAAAACAAGAACAGAGCAGAATGCCTTGCTGCTTTCAGTGACTACTCACAGCTTGCACGTGGCCTTGTCAGGGACCAACATGGCAGGAGGAAGTTCTGCCTGAACGTGAGGGGGCATTTCTTCCCTGTGAGAGTGACGGAGCACTGGACCAGGTTGCCCAGAGAGGCTGCGGAGATCTTCTCTGGAGATCTTCAAGGCCCGCTTGGATGCAACCCTGTCTACCATGCTCTAGGTGACCCTGCTGAGCGCGGAGGCTGGACTAGATGATCTCCAGAGGTCCCTTCCAACCTTACTGATTCTATGATGCTATGATTTCAGCTCTGTCACTGTACCTTGCAGTAAAGCGGATCTGCAAAATGCCTTTGGTGGGTAGGTCCCCTTCGCGTGCCTCCAAAACGCCATTGGCAGGGGAGATAGAAAACACCTCCGAGTCATTAAGCCTTTCCTGCTCATCTGCAGTGGAGAGGGCAAATATCAAACAAACCGATACAAGACCCCTTGCGTAGTTTTGTACCTCATGCAACCCTTGTGTAAGAAAACCATGCAGCTCCTCGCTCGCCAACTAATAAATCGGGGGGGTGCACTGTCACAGGCGGTTTTCTAGGCATGGGGGCAGTTTCTGTTTTCATCCTTTAAGCAAGGGGAATGATTGATGGCCTCTGTGACAGAATAACAAGGTCCTGATCTACTTTCCTTTGAAGCGCATCTGTTGTTAACCTCATTAGGCACCGACTCAAACTGAACTCACGGGGAGTTGCTGCTTCTCAATACCTCTCGGGATCGCATTATAAATGAGCAAAGCACATCCACTGTGATGGTTGTGATTCAATCTTTTGGTGAAATCTGGGGTAACTGCTGAAATCAGCAGAGATATACACCAATTAATTTAAAGAAAAAGCACACAAGCGATCAGAAGCAGACTTAGTATGTTGGAGTGAATGTCATTGTATGCTGGTTACGTACTGACTGTGTGCACAGGGTCTTACTAAATAAAGACTGAATAATGAAACTGTATAAAAAGGAAATCAAATTTCAAAACCAGCATACCTAGCAAAGCAGTCCAGTAACTTCTACAGCCACTCCTGTTACACAGGAAGACATGTTCAATCTTGGTTCGTGCAACAAAGCAGGTCTCAAAATCAAATGTGTCACAAGAAAGCTCCAATACTGGAACAGTAAGGTACGCAGTCACTGGGACCAACTGCAAAAGAGCAAGAGAGGAAGGGAAAGAAAAAGATTGTTAGTTTGCAGTGCATTAACAATATCTGCTATAGCTGAATCATTCTCATCTCAAGCATTGAAGCAAGATTACTTTTATTGCAGCACATGGTCTGTGTTCTTCTGTAATGCCATCAAGTCTCCCTTCTACAGCTTTGAGTAAATTAAGTTGTTGCTCGTTCTACTGTTTTTGGATAGGTTTTCAAACCAGTCATGATGATCATAATGAATTAACATGGAGTAAATATTCTGATTTATTATTAGGGTTTTCTGTGGAAATGCAGACATTACAGCATATCATAGTCCCTTAGGACTGTATATGGCCCACTGTGAGTCATGGTGTTTGTGCAGATTGCCCAAGATTATTAAGTTGACTGTATCTCAGATACGGTGCTTGGTTCTTACAGATCAATCCTCACAAATTCCTGGGATGAAAAAGATTACCAGCAGTGTACCGGAACTGCTGAAGATTTGGGGGGGGGGGGGGGGGGTTTATAACCTTCAATCTGGAATAAATCAGTCTTAAAGTGTGCATGGGCTGTGATTGTACTACAGACTCAGGAGACTTTCAGAAACACTTGGGTACTGCAGGAGGCAGTGCTTAGTGACTCAGTCCCTGGTGTGTTCACTGAGACAGTCCTGACTCCATGTCTCAGAAGGATATTGAGAGTCATACTGCGACTGGGTGTGTTGCCCTTTTGTCAAGATGCATCATCTAGGCCTCCATGCTGAGCAATCAAACCGTGCTTTTGCAGAAAGCAGGGGTAGGAACACCAGGGTGCTGATGCAAGACTGCTCCATCAACCTGAGAGTCATTTGCACTTTCAACAGAAGGCTGCTCTGCCTTCTCCTGTGAATTTGTGGCCATTCACATTGACTGCATGACACAATTTACTCTAGAGGCGGCTGCATTTCAGGGCTGAGTAAATGTTAAGGCGCGCTCCTTCTGAATCAAAGATGCTTCTAAAACATAGCCCTTTCTCACTGCCCAGAGCTGTCATCCTCCTACCTTACCTGGGTTGTGTGGTTACTATATTCAATGACCAGATTCTGATCAAACTTCAGCTTCCTATCTCCATTCTCAAACTGAAGCACTTGGAATCCAGGAAGCAGCTGGCTGGCAGGCAGATGTTGATATGTAAGTAACTCCAGAGTTGTGTGAAATGACACTTTCACCTGCGGGAAGAGGAATTCGGATGAGCATCACACAAGAAGACACTGTGTGCAGGAAATCCAAAGTAAATACTGCTCAAAGGCCCAAGCACGCATTTCCCCATTGGAACCCAAAGGTGTTATGCCAGTGACCAAATTCCCACTGGAACACAGCATTTTAGTGGACAGTCATAGGAAATAGCTGTATTTTATCTTTAAGCTATACACGTAGATGGAGTGTAAAGGTGAACAGCCAAACTCTGAATCACAGGAGAAAGAAAGTCTCTAGCAAAACAAAAATGCTAAAGTCCTGAGGCCACAAATATATTCCCCAAACTAGCTTAAATATATAAATTTTTCTTCTTCTTGCATGTGGAATTAAACCTTGCATGTCTCTAAGTCAAAATGTACCCTGAAAAATGAGAGGCACACTTCAGAAATGCAGCTGAGGGTTAGTCATCCTTTGCGTGCTAGCTAGTTCTTGCACCCAGGACTTGGCTCCTTTATTATCATCATGTACACCCAAAACTGACCAAGTTATTTTCTCTCTGTACTCCCTGCACCTTTATCTACAAATCTGAAATGAGGGAATGCAGACTTTGGAGATCTTGTGTTTAGTCCGGCATATATTTAGCCACTGATCTAGGGGAGCTCCAGAAACCATGCAGGGTTTGCTGCAAGGGTTTGCACTGTGTCAGAGACAACAGGAAAGGCACAGCAGCACCATGGGAGGAAAAATATCTTGTACCTGCAGGCACAATTAGCATTTGCCAATCATCTACCACTGTTTTCCCTGCTATGAGGAGATTTCTACCCTGCCTGTGTTTTCTCTCGCTTCATCTGGCCCATGCTAACACACCAATTATTACTAAACTATCTATCCTGACACAGGATTATTATTCTTGAGCCTACCAGCACGTTTTGCTGTGGATAAAGAGCAAGTTGCGGTTGTTGCTCTTTTTCTTCCTCATTGCTGTGGGATGTTTTGGTGTTCTTTTGGAGATCTGTGATGGACAAGCTGAAGGGTGTAGACAGAAACAACCTGAAGTACAGAGGAACCTTGGTGCAATTGATGAGTTTCAAACTCTGAGTCGTTACTGAATCTGTCAAAACCTGGTGGAGAAATGATTCAAAACTGGTCAGTTTAAACTCCCTTGAGATGTCTCTCCTAGTCTATCTGGTCATTCAGCAGCATCAGAGATATGAAAGATATTATTCCAAAGCAGTCCAATCTTTTCTACTTGTGTTTTTCAAAAGCTCTTCAGTAAAAACCCAAATTATAAACAATGTAATAAGGTTAAAAGTGTCAAGAGTCCCAGAAACTGACCACATCATTTATTCTAAAAGTGACTCATTCCGGTATAAGACCTTTACGTCCTGCAAATAACTATTTATTCTTCTATCCAAGAAATTCTTCAATTCAAAAAAATTATGAAATAGCTATTTTCTGAACTGAGTTTCACTTATTCCTAGCTTGTAGATGCCCACAGTCCTCTAGTTTTACATATCTCATGTGCAATATCGAGAACTGCACTATGAGGACACTGGTATTAAAGATGTAGTTTAAAGACCATGTGCACACCCTTGTGAATTCTCACAACAGCACAGCAGCACATCAACGTGCAAGATACTCACTCCTAGCAGAGGCTGAGCAGGTATGAGATCACTTGCCATAGAGTAAAACACCATTCCTTCATCGTGATCCATGTCTACTTTTAACCTGAATGTAAAGCATCAGAGCTGGTCAGAACCCTTCTCGGCGGGCTGACGCACCCTGCGAGTGCCCGAGCTGCTGGCAGGGTGGTACTTACAGCGCGTGCCTGAGGAAAGCTTGCAAATCTATTCGTAACGGCGGAACTTCGTAACTGTGTCTACGACGTACTTTGTTAGGCACTGTCTGTGCAAACTGATGACAAAGTGAAACAGAAATGATATACAGATGATAGCACTAACCCCCCAAACCCTAGCTTTTAGGCTGAGAAGCTGTTAGCCAGAAAGAAATTCTGCTTGATAACACATTGCTTTTTTGTAAGACATGATGGCAATATGCAAGGAGCAGCAAAAGCTGAGCAGTATTCTGCATGCTGAATGGCTGTGGTTAATACAGGAGCAGATGTTGCTTCCTCTAGTTATTAGGGAAGTTTTTATTAAATATTATATTATTGTTCATTAGTTACACTTTGCCCCTTGGCAATAATTCACATGAGATGAACCTCAGAGTGATCCATAAAACACTATTCACACCTCATATTAGCCTGTAAGCTGAGCTTGCAGGTTTTGAAGAGGAAGTTTCCCAGCGGAGAAACATGCTGTCCAAATGCACACAGGAACATAGCTGCAAAGCCAGGAACAGACCTTAGCAGTCCTGAGTGTCAGCGCCACTGTGAACTATTGCTATTAAAAATCCTACTGCTGCGATAGTGTTTCAAATCCTGGACCTTCAGCTGGGGTCTGCTCTGCTGGACAAGTGTGGTGACATTCCAACCCCCAAACGCTTTCAGACTAAAAGGCAAATGCAGCAAATGAACAACCCTAGCTGAGGACGGGTGTACGGGGCAGCAGGAACAGGACTGTTTCTGCAGGCCGGCTGGGTACGCAGCAGTCTGAACACGGTGTTACAGAAAGGGCGTTGGTCATTTTGGAGTCATCGATGATAGCCTTGCCGTGACGGTCAGTTTACCTTGTCGTCGAGGCTCATGAAACCCAGCGCAAACCCTTCACATTGCACTTCGCTCGTGCTCTCTGGGAGGACTTGCGGGGTGAAGCAGATGCGCACGGAGATGCTGCCACCTCCTGGAATCACCTGCAGTCAAGACACAGCTGCTCAGCAGCGCAGGGAGCTGCGCGGGGGTTGCACAAGCGCTCCCCGAGCTCAGCAGCTAAAAGTGACTGAAAGCTCCTGGGGATGGGCTGTGCCCGGCCTTGCACTGAAACGACACCATGGGAAAACAAACTTGGTTTAATTATTTTGGTTGCAAATCTCTGTGTAACCACTCGTAAAGGTCCACACAATTTAAGTAACGCCACAAACCATCTCCCCTACGAATACACACAGACTTTGTTTGTCTTAAAAAAAAAAAAAAAAAGAAAAGAAAAAAAGAAAAAGAAAAAAAATCTGCCCAGTTATTCCTAACAACTTTCTCCATGCATAACTCAGTTGACTCTCCCACAATTGACAGCACTCAGAGACATAAAGAAACATCTTCTGAGGACTTACAAATCTGAGATATGACTATTTTACAATTCAGGTTACTCTTACCCATTTTTTTATTTACTTACACAACAGCAGGGAATATAATCAAACTCACAGACCAGCCACAGTGGATTTTCTATGATCTACAGAATAGATTCTGCTTTCTTTATGTGTATTATGCAGGTTGTGGTTAAATCATGCCAGCGCTGCAGCAACCCCTTAGCCATCTCCCTGCAGAGTTAAGTCCAGCCAAGTTTGCAAGCTCAAGTGTCATGTGGTTTGTAGTGCTTTCAGGCTAGTGTCATGCAGCAGCCCTGCCTGAGCTCTAGCGTGGCCAGAGCCAAGCTGGAGCTAATGAGCTCTGCACCTTGCACGTGAGTCTTGCTAACCCTAGCTCACTGCTAGCTACACCAGCCACAGGGTGTCTCAAAGAGACTCCTCTGTTATCCAGGCTATCTCAGATCGACCTTCTTACCCAGTCTTTAACCAGTCTGCACTGGTTAAATAACATGCTTCCAAAGCTTCAGCCTAGATGCTGAAGGTGGAAGGCTTTTTTCTTCTTATGACTTTGCAAACTCATCTCGTGGTCACCTTCAAGATCCCAAAGCCTCTTGGCTACTGTTTCACTGTTCACTGAACTCTACTCCAACCCAAAGCTTTCTCCTCCTGCCTCTGTTTCCACTGTCCCCCATAAAATCTACTAAACCTAAGCACAAACAAAATGCACAGCTTACTATTTGCCTTGGAGTTATTGAGTAGGGGTTGTCGGCAGGAACCCCTTCATGAGGTCGTATAAGTACAGAGATTATTTTCTTTAGTGTAGGTTCTTCAGTGATGATTTCCTCTTTTCTGCTGTCCGTGTCTGAAGACTGCAGGGACAGGAGGGCAGGGAATGGTTAAAACTGTTATACTGCAAAGAAGGAATGCAAGTGAAGTCTACACTGAACTGCTGCACTGGTCAGTAAGGCAGTCAGTTTATTTTTTTCTGGCACAAAAACTGGATACATGGATGTTTCCTGTTTGTGAATTTTTTCATACGGAGGATAGTTCTTCCTAAACTGTGCCTAAAATCCTCGGAAAATGTGCATGCTTGAGTCCTGTTCAGCCAAGAGAAGCATTGAACCGAAAGATCTTTGGCCCATCGTATACACCAGCATTCCAGTGCAATAGCTCTCCCTTCTAGCACAAGAAAGGTAAGAGCTTTATTCAGAACAACTGTGCCATCTGAGGGGAAACAGAGGGAAAATATCCTTAATATCTTTTCTGTAAATTTTTTACTTTGTAATAGAAATATATATATCCTTCATGACACCTTCTCTCTGCCACTCAGCCTTTCTGGACAGAAAATTACCATATTATAGGAAGCTTCACACATAGCAGATGTTATCACATTACAACAGAGTAACAGAACCAGTCTAGTTTGGCACTGGGATAAATACCTCCAGAGCACCAGTTGCAATTTGATCTTTGCTGATTAGATTCTGCTCTCTGACTACAGCAGATGTTGCCACCATCAACAACCCATGAGATAAGCAGATTCAAAGTGAGGAGTAATCTTAACACTTTTACCGTAAAAAAAAATGCTAGTTTGTCAATGACAGTTTTAAAATGTATCTGATCAGCTTCTCTAACAATTTTAAGACATAGAGAAGCTGCAAAGCAGTTAGCTTATAGCCCATTTTGGTAACTCATTGCTGATACTGATAGCCCTCAGCAACGTATGCTTTTTTGACTATGAGAGGAGTTGACATTTCTTTTAACAACCCAAAACATAGTTACATGTCGTATTGCATGTGATTGTTTTTAACCTTTCATGCCAAGAAACCCATCATGTATCTCAGCAGCAATACAAAAAACAGACTACTAATAGCTGACCTCATCTGTGGTTTGCGAAGCTGAAGAAGTTTCACAGAGGATGGAGGATTGATCCAACTTTAACATGATTTCTGACTCTGAATTGCTACCAACTGATGCAGTCTCACTTTCCTCTATGTCCTTAAGAGGAAAAGGGTCTCCACAGACCACCAAAAGGTCTATCAGCTTTTTATCATCTCTCTCTTGGTTGTAAGTTTCCCAGTCCATGCGAATGTCTAATTGAAAAGGAGAAAGGAAATTAATTTTGCTCATTCAGAAGTCTCATAGCTTTGCTGTGATTGTAAAATCAGAAGATCAAGTCACGAGTTTGTTGTCCAGCAACTGGGGATTTATATTAGAGCACCTCTTAAGCTTTGCCACGTTTGTTGGTCCCTTCAGGACCAGGGGAAGTCAGATTACTTATGATCATGTGTGCTATGTCATTATTACAGTTTGGCAAGTCTCTAGGTCCCAAATTATGCCTTTATTGCCATTAAATTATGAGTATTATATTAATTAAGCAAATGTGTTTGATGGCATTCAGGAAAAAAAAAAAAAGAAAAGAAAAGATATTTGACCCTTGCTCTGAAGACCTTAAAATCTAACCCAGAGATAAAAAGACTAAACAGAGAAAAGCCAAATGATGCCACTAAGAAGGAGAGGGCACATTTGCTTGACAGGGTTAGTGCCGGAAGCATTCCACAAAACAAGATGAGAAACCCTGAATGAAGGTCCTTTTAACAAAGAGTGAAAACCCAGATTCTCTGGGCTAGGATGTGCTGCTGTTTCGTAGTAATAACGCATCAAGTCAGTTATACTATTCCACTACCCTGTGGCTGAAGCTCACTGGCTTTGCTGTCGCAGAAACAGAGTAACACGCACAATAATGCTGTAATGCTAAACACAGCTAACGACCTGACAGCATCTGCTATTGGTCTGTGCTAGCTAACCTAGAAAGCAGCTGAGATACTTTCCTTTGTATTAGTATTGTCTTTACAACAGCCATCCTGATTAAGAGACAAGAAGGTCAGTTAATTAACATGCTACTGGGCGGTTATGTTTTCATTACTGGAAGTAGCACTATGCAAGTGTCAATGATGTTTGCTGTCCAAAAGCCAGCCTTACCAAAGGGAGTGGGATTGTTGAGTCGGACGCTCCGGGAGACAGGATACCCTCCAGAGACATGAGTACCAAACCTGAGGTGAGGAACTTTGCTGTTAGTATGTGCAGAAAATAAGTGAACATTTGCGATGTTTTTTCATTAAAGGTGTGTTTAAAAGGGGAAATGCCTGACTGCACTGGTAAGGTATGGCCAGTACTCAGAAGTACAGTGTTAATTTACTTAATCAGATCTTCCAATTTTGTCAGTTCTCTCAGATGCTTCAGGGTGCACATGTGAACTTAGCTTTGATAAAAGACTGATAGAAGCAGCAAATGGCTATATCGTGCGACTCACATCAGAGACAAATTTCCACGTGCATAAGAGTCTTTAATGGTGGACAGTAATCCCATTTTCTAGGCCCCATTACAGAGCTGACCTTGCAAACCCTCCTGCTGCAGTGTGCCGTGCAACTCCAGCTCTCCAAAGGCAGAGAGAAGAGACAGCGCTGTGCAGCAGCTGGCCGTGTGAGCAGTGCCCCAGTCCTCAGATACCAACGCTTACCAAGATGTGGAGATGCAGCTCACTGCAGGGGAGGGTTTAAATCTCCCCATCTGCTTCATTTCTCTGGTCCACGCAAATGGATGCGGAGCACTGTACTGCGGAAAACGGGGAGGACTGCCATCATTTATTCATTTCCATCCCCACAAAGTCAACAGGAATAGAAACTCCTGCAGATTGCAAGGCTAAAAGAGCGATTGCTGGGTATCCTGAGACGACTTGTACACAGACCCTTTCCTAATCATACTGGGAGAGGCAAAAATATTGTTGTTATAGATGCAGATATTGTACTCTGAGAGTCACTTTGCTGTCCTCACTGCACCACAAAAAAAACAGGCACAGGTGTATATGTTGGCCAAAGTCCAGTCGTATTTAACTGTCAGACTTCTCTGACAGTATTTCGGGCTCTACCTGATTATAGGCTGCTCTGCTTGGGGTCCTGTCATCTGCAGGAAAATTGGACAGCCTTTCACAGTCATTTGTACAGGAATTAATGTAGGACACAAGTCTCCCACCTATTAAAAAAAAATGAATGTTTGCTCTTAGAATCAAAACAAAACTTTGGTATCTAGGTTACAAAATTATATCTTGAAACACAACTTTCAAATTATTTGACTGATTTTTCTTGAAAGCATGTAAGTGTATGCTAACGAAAGCTTTTCTCTTTGGGAGAATGCAATATCTCATTCATTAATCTGTATCCCTAGGGCTGTTCCATACAACACAGTATATTGTATTTGTAAAGCAGAGTAGTGCACTGGCTGGTTACCAAACAGAAATCATAAATCAGAACTGCTCCAGTCATTTTAAAGAAGCACAAAAAGCTCCCAGGAGAGAAACGTGTTACCCCAAAGCTAAAACACGCACTGTAAGAGCAAACAATTGTTACATGTTGTTGGAGGTCTACAAATGTCTATCCTGAATTTAAACTGAAATCCTAACAAACTGAAAATGTGTTTGAAAGGAGGTTGCAATGAAAAGAATTTGGGAAATCTAACCGGTGCCAAATCTGCCATAACAATACTTTGCTTAAAACCAAAGCCCCACCTACCTTACAGACAAGATCATCGCGGTACTCTCCCCACATGTTGTTGTAAGCTGTTATTTCTATGATTAGCTGCTGGAAGGCTTTCAGAGTTCCTGTGGAAGGTTGTATATGGAAAGCTACTCCCTTCCCATGAGACAGCACGGCTGCCGCAAACACTGAAGGAGCACAGCAAAGAAGCGTTTGATAAAGTTCTAGGAAATGGAACAGAGTTAAGTCTTTCAAAGAAAATACAGTACCAGATCTTTAGCTGGTGTTAATCAGCCTATCCCCGCCGGCTTCAGCGAAACTGGGAGCACTTACGCGGCCCACACTGTTAAATCACTTTTACTCCAGTTCCCTTCTACCGTGGGTCTTAATCTGTTTTTTACATGACTCAGTTGTTACAGAGATTATTTCATAGATGACTCGTTTCCAATAACCTGAGCCAGGACTCTCTGGGAGATGCAAGGCAGTAATTGGCTACATGAAAACACACCCTCAATTTGAGGAAAATAAGCTGGGATTTGTGCTAACTGGTTATCTCTCTATTAGCAGCTGCCTGTTTACATCTGTGTGCTCTTCAATACAAAAAATGAGTTACAAGCAGCAAAGCCTTTTCATACTCTGAGTCACTTCACCTTCTAAACCAATAGGTTTGCATGGAATCTGTCAAAGCAGTTATTTTTCAATTTTTAAGGACTAATTCAACAGCTGAAAAAGCTCCATCTACATAACAGACACCAAACACTATGACAAGCTGCTAGTATGTCCAACATTTATTTTGGATACAGAAGACAAATCCACACTATATTGCACTTTGCTATGACTCCGCTCCCTCCAGTGTCACACATGGCTCCAAACATTATTACTTTTAATAATAATGGTATCTGAATAAAAAAAGGTATCTGAAGGGATGGGTGGGCTGTGCTGCAGCTTTCCCTAGTGAGGAGGGTAAATAAAGGGGTTTTGGGGAGCAAAGCCTGCTGCAGTAGCACTGGAGGACTGTGTGGGAAGGAGAGCGCCAAATCTCATGCAGTCTTGTCCACACTGTGCTGGGAGTGGTCTTGGGGGTGAACTGTCACCAGTACCAGCCATCTTTGTTTCAGATGGTTGGTTTATTATTAAAAAAAAAAAAAAAAGTTTAGGATTGACCTAATACTTATGTCATGCGGACATTCAAAGTCAAAGTGTGACCTGGGGGATCAAATTATTTGGCAGCGTAGAATTAACCAGATACTCCAAGAAAGAAATGATGATGATGTACCTGACTGGTACATTTAAAGCTGAGTTGAGTTAACTGAGTTAGGTCAGTTGGCCTTTGCCTTCTTTTCACTGAGGGGAGAAACAGCTATTCTCATACCTGACTGTGCTCTTTTGGCTGCATGTCTTGTGATGGGCCCTCTCCTTTTCACGAGGCAGCTTGGGGAGCTTGAAAAAATAAAAGATCTGTATGACAATTTTGTGAGATCAGCAGGTCTCTGCTAAAATAAGAGCTAGCTCTGCTTGACCCCTACATCTGCGGCCATTATAGCTTAAAGAAGTACTACTTACAAAGTATTTTTTGAAAGTAACACCCTTAAGAGTGAATCTATTAAAGCTGTAAGACTCTCTGTACAGTCCAGCACAACACAGCCTCAGCTGGTGTAAACCAGTTTACATCCACTGGCACAAATAGTCTTTGATTATTTAGGCTAACTAGATCTTCCCTCCTTGCATTGCTGTCTACCCATTTCTGCAGGAAATCTATTCAGTAAGTTTCACGGTCACAATCAGAGCAAGATTTTAAAATAACCCATCAGAGTGTTGCAGAAATTGGTTCCTGTGAGAGAGATGATAGCACTCTACCCTGATTTCAATTGTAATTCAGATCTACGTTAGTATTTGAGTCATTATGTAGAAAGTCAAGACTTACAGGCAGAGTCCTTGCTCTGGAGTAAGTGAATAGCCAGTAAAATACTCAGCTTCCAGTTTGAATGGAGCACTGATTCCAGTGTGATTGGTAAGAATTAGCTGACGCTTTACTGTGCCTTTGAATGCAACTTCAGATCCAAAGTCCAAAAGAAGATCACATGGGCTCTCCTTGCTGTCAAAAGAAATCACACTGGTATTAAAACGTTAGTTCCATTTTCTCATGCTATAAATCTGAAAATGTGCAATATGGAATGTGTTTGTGATGACCAGTATAAAAGGACCATGTAACCAAAGATTTTTGTCATCATCATTCCCTGCTTTTCATTTTCTTACTTCTGTCCTTGTAAGGATTTTATTTTGGATAGAACTTTTATACTGCATAACATGCTGACCTACAAATATGGAGTCATTTTACTTATACGAAAACACTACATATTGGAATAAGAAAAGAATAGTCAGATATACCAAGTCAAAGAGAAGTATGTCCACCTTTCTTTAACATCAGGTGCAATAAGAAAACTTAATGGTGCAAAACATGATCTTGAGTATAACTGTTGTTTAAAATTCACATCTAAGAGTTCAATTTACCAATTTTTGACATTGCAGAGAATAACTGTTCTTCACAAATACGTGATAGGCAGCAGAGGCCCCACAGTTTTGTTAGTAAGGAGAAATTATTTTTCCTGCTCTCTATATACAGAAGTATCACAGCTACTGTCAGGTTATGAGTGCGAGGAGTACATGCGACAAGAGAAACAACATATGGACATGAGTTTCACCCATGTGCAGTTAATTTCATGCTAATTTATCATTTATGAATTAAAGAACTCATATGAATTATTTTTAATTTGTTTCAGCTAAACAATGGTGACAACGGTGTAGTACTAATTGTCAGTCATCTTCTAAGCTTATCAAGATGCTGAATTTGGTTATGGTGCAAACCCAGTACCTTCTCTTCCCATAGTCCCCTTCAGTGAATGATCCCAGCATGTTTTACTGTCCTTGCTGCCTATGTGCAGCAGGAGGAGAAAAAAAGTTCACATAGACAACAGCATACTTACATTCTTTTTCCTTCACTATTTACTTTGTGAAGAAGTAATTTTTTTTTCATTTAATCTAGAAGCCTAAGACACAGAAAGATCTGCTTAAGTTTCATAGGGGGAAACATGTAAAAACGTGTACTGCACTTACAAATGGAAACACTTAATTTGGACATAAAGTTAAGCTGTGTTGCTGTGACCTGGCTTAAGATATGGTGCTGTGGCTGTTTTCCGCACTCAGTGACAACACCAAGACCTTGCAAAGGAAGATGTATACTGAAGAGCTTAAAGTCTTCAAGCTATCATGAAAAGTTGTTTTCTTTTTTCCTCCAAACACTGCCATTGGTATGAAGCCAATCTATATTGTATCTGGCTGCTACAGAATTAGAGCTGAATTTATTCTTTAGGTGTCTTTTTCTCCAGCTGAAGACTATAAGCAAGTACTCTACAGATAGATGAGCGCTTTGCACCAATTAAAACTGTTTCACAAATAGGTATGGGGGATAATT
The DNA here is from genome assembly GCF_003343005.1 of Rhea americana. Taxonomy (NCBI): domain Eukaryota; kingdom Metazoa; phylum Chordata; class Aves; order Rheiformes; family Rheidae; genus Rhea; species Rhea americana. Next base: position 3,691,437 of record NW_028186612.1, read on the forward strand.
TTAATAGCACCTTGATTTACCTGGTAACTCCACTTTCACAAGGTATTGAGTAGCTGACACGCAGTCCTCTCACGTCTCCAGAAATACTCAGGAAGAGGGATTCCATCATGTCTTCTATGCTACAGGAAAGGGCAAGGTCTTTCAGCTCACCCTGATAGGAAAAGAATCGTGTTTCCTTACAACTGGAGCAAAGGCCGCAGAGGAAAGACAGTCTCATTAAGAAATTTGTTTAGAAAACATGTATAAATCTTACTGGATTAAAAAGAGAACCACAGCAGAAACCTGAAAAGTTTTACTGAATTGCTCTAATTGCATTTTCTGCTAGCATTAGATTTGCTTAGAAGTAGGTAACAAGTTAAAAATTTGTAGTTATTTCTTGGTTTTGTACCAGGATCAGACTATAAACCTAAAACTGCTCCATTAGTGATTCTGACACACTTCTGAAAATAAAAAAGCTTGTGCAAGTGGATTCTGTTGTATAATTCTGTACGAATTTTGACCTGTTCCTTTAGCTTTCTATACATCAAGAACAGTTAGAATGACAAAATAGTCACTGGTAGTCAATAAATGGAAGAGGACAGACTTACAATTATACCCTAAGGTGACCAATTTAGCATTTTCTTTTCAGAGTAAAAGACATCATACCACAAGAATTTCCTAGTCATTTTATCCCTGCGCTACAGGAAAAAGGCAGCTGGGTGTTTTATTTACCCAGTTTGGGAGATACATACATTGCTTACAGATTTTCTCCCTTCTTTTTACCTTAACTCCTCTTTGCCAAAACTTTTAACTGAAAGCTTACATGTATCATCTGAGATTTAATGAGAGCACAAAGTTTGCTGAATGTCATGGATGCCCTGGTGACGAAGGATACAGAGAAGGCCAGATTCTGAATGCCCTCTTTGCTTCAGTCTTTACCGTTCAGGCCAGTCCTCAGGAATCCCCCAGCCTGGAGACAAGACGGAAAGCCTGGAGAAAGGAAGACTTTACCTTGCTTGAGGAGAATCGGGTTAGAGATCTTTTAGGCAAATCTGACACACACCAATCCATGGGCCACGATGGGATGCACCTAAGAGTGTTGTGGGAGCCAGTGGATGTTATTGCTAGGCCACTCTCCATCTTTGAAAGGTCACGGAGAACAGCAGAGGTGCCTGAGGACTGGAAGAACGCCAGTGCCACTCCAGTCTTCAAAAAGGGCAAGAAGGAATCTAGGAAACTACAGTCCAGTCAGCCTCACGTCCATCCCTGAAAAGGTGGTGGAACAGCTCATCCTGGATGGCATCTCAAAGCATGTAGAAGAAAAAGAAGGTGATCAGGAGTAGCCAGCATGGATACACGAGGGGAAATCCTGCTTAACCAATCTGATAGCCTTCTCTGATGCAGTGACTGGGTAGATGAGGGCAGAGCAGTGGATGTTGTGTACCTTGACTTCAGCAAGGCTTTTGACACTGTCTCCCACAACATCCTCACAGGTAAGCTCAGAAGTGTGGGCTAGATGAGTAAGCAGTGAGGTGGATTGAGAACTGGCTGAAAGGCAGAGCTCAGAGGGTTGTGCTCAGTGGCACAGAGTCTAGTTGGAGGCCTGTAGCTAGTGGAGTTCCTCAAGGGTCAGGACTGGGTCCCATCCTGTTCAACTCATTCATCAATGACCTGGATGAGGGGACAGAGTTTCTCCTCAGCAAGTTGGCTGATGATACCAAACTGGGAGGAGTGGCTGGTATACCTGAGGGCTGTGCTGCCATTCAGAGAGACCTGGACAGGCTGGAGAGGAACCTCCTGAAGTTCAATCAAGGCAAGCGCAGGGTCCTGCACCTAGAGAGGAATAACCCTAGGCACCAGCACAAGCTGCGGGTTGACCTGCTGGAAAGAAGCTCTGCAGAGAAGGACCTGGGAGTGTTGGTGGACGACAAGTTGACCGTGAGCCAGCAATGTGCCCTTGTGACCAAGAAGGCCAGTGGTATCCTGGGCTGCATTAGGAAGAGTGTTGCCAGCAGGTCGAGGGAGGTGATCCTGCCCCTCTACTCAGCCCTGAGGAGGCCTCATCTCGAGTACTGTGTCCAGTTTTGGGCTCCCCTGTGCAAGAGAGCATGGAGCTACTGAAGAGAGTCCAGCACAGGGCTACAAAGATGATCAGAGGACTGGAGCATCAGATGAAAGGCTGCGAGAGCTGGGCCTGTTTACCTGGAGAAGACTGAAAGGGGATCTTACCGATGTATTCGAGTATCTTAAGGGAGAGTGTCAAGAGGATGAGGCCAGACTCTTAAGTGCCCAGCAACAGGACAGGAGGCAAGAGGCACAAACAAACGAAGAAAGTTCCACCTGAATATGAGGAAGAACTTCTTCACTGTGAGAGAGACAGAGCACTGGAACAGGTTGCCCAGAGAGGCTGTGGAGTCTCCTTCTCTGGCGATATTCAAAACCCACCTGGATGCAATCCTAATGTGCTCTAGCTGACCCTACTTGAGCAGGGGGGTTGGACATGCTTGAGCATGAGGTTCCAACCTCAACCACTCTGTGATTCTAAGCATTAAGCTTTCAGTCATGTTTACATAATCGTCCAAAAAGGAGATTTTATTTCCACCTGGATTTAAAGCAGGACTTTTCTATATCTCTCATGACTGTAATGGGAACTAATTCACCTCATTTATAAGGATTTAGATCATTTAGATGCCTTACATCACATTTTTGAATGCCCCCATTAAGTCTATAGTTAAATTCCTGCAGTTTGTGAACTCTGATCTACAGCCTTCAGGGTTTTTAACTTTGTAGTCCCACCCTCTTTTTGTCTGTAATTTCCATTACCAAAATATTACAAGCCCGTTCACAAAAACGAATGTGTACTATATATGCACTAATCTGCTACACATCATTTGGGATAATCATACAAGCGAGAATTTGTATACTGTAAGAAAAGTAATAAACATTAAGAGTAATTAAGCAGGCATTCAAGAAAGAAATAAAACAAAAATAGTTGGGAAATAAAGAGGTAAGAGTACAAAATTGCATCCCATGTGGACTGGTTTCATTTTTGCCTTCAAACACTTTTCTCTAAAGCAAAGCATTTTCAGAGATAACGTATAAAAAGGAGCATTGTATTTTGTATATAAAAATGCTTCTTTTGCCAGATGGAAGTGCAATAATAATGCCAGTCTTGTTTTGACAAAACGTCATCAGTTTTTAAACTTACCATGATGTTGGCTGTTATCTCTACACACAATTCTTCTTCTTCATTTGGGCCTAAGGTGCCACTGGCTGGGGAGACAGTGGCAAGACAGAAAGCTGCCTGACTTCCAATAAGCTGCCAGAGAGGACAAGCATTCAGTTAACTCTGTTAATTCATTAACTCCTGATTCTTCCGTATTTTCTCTTCAGATTGAAGAGAACTACGCAGAATTATTCAAAGGTTTAGAGCACTTTCAAGTAACAACACATACACATACAGTTTGTTGAGATGAGACTTGCTTTACGATTCCCCTATGGCCAGTAAGATGTTCATCCCTAGAATGACATGTGATGCTCAGCTGAGGCATCTGAACTTGGAGCAGAGTTGCTGCAGACTGCTTCACAGTCACAAAAGAGGGACAAGCCTATCTAGGGTTGGGTCCACCTGCCCGAGAGCAGAGCTGGCTCCTAGAGGTGCCTTGTCTCTCTTCACTGTCTAGAGAGGTGGCCTACAGAGACAAGCCTGTTTGAGGGAAACATATCCTGTTTCCCTCAAATCTCTGCCTATTTACTCTCCCAGGGATGATCAACAGACAGCTAGAGCACACTAACATCAAGTGGTAGTTAATCTTCTTGTAAGGGCTCATGCTTTGGAGAAAAGATGTGCCTAAATCTTGCTCATAATGCAGCAAATGGGAATCGCTACTCAAAGGACACACTGGTTATATGTCTATTTTGACAGAAATTACAATATCTGCCCCTGCTCTATCCTTCATTTAGTAGAAAGGCATTTACCTTTCCCCATAAGTATTTTGCTGGCAGCAGTGTCTGGTTAAAAAGTTTGACAGTTGCTTTGGCAGGAACTCCAGTATAAATTTCAGTGAATACTAGATGACTAGACATCAAGCACACTTGGGGGGTCTGAACTTCAACAAAAACAGGAAGATGACTGGAAATAAACGCACAGATGGTCTATTGTTATCGTTAATGAAATGTGCTAGACGTACAACAGCATGCTAGGAAGACTGATGATTAGGTTTATCTAGCAATATTTGTGATTGGCTAGTTCATTGATAGGTTATACAATCCAACTGTGAGTTTCTGCTACGTATTTTTATTTTAGCAGATAAAACTACTTGAAGTGAAAAATCACACCTGAACCTCAGGAAAAGCAAAACAAAACACTGCTTTTTCTCCTTACCTTCCTTCTCCGTTTTCAACCTCTAGTTCTAATACTGTCTGGAGACGCTGACACTGCAATGGTGTGAACTGAACTGACACACTGCATACACCCAAAGGTGGTATTTCTCCAGCAGACGGATGAATAGTAAAAGGAGATACCTGTGAGACAGAGAGGAAACAGACAGATGAGTGGTCAGCAGCAGGCTCTCCTCCCAAGATGGGGGCTGAGCAGTAGCTATGCAGAGTGCCACGAGTTGGGAAGATTATTGGACAGAAGGATGGGAAGGAAATCGAAAGAGTGTGAGTGGGATCAGAGTTGATTTCAGATCTGTGTTGGGGCAGGAATAGGACTCTGAGATGACAAATTGAAGGGATTAAGTCTCTAAAACTACTCTGGGATCCTGAGAAGTGTTGGGAGTATCAGGGGACAGAGGAATAAGGAAGGGAGAGAGAACAGCTTGAGGGCTGAAAAGGCAGGCTTTACTACAGGACACCCCTATCCCCAATCAGGTGCTTCCAACCACACTTGTGGTAGACAGACACACACACACACACACACACACACACACACACACGACTGTTCTGCAAGGCTACCATAACCACGACTCATAAATCCTCTCTTTTTTGCTGTCAACTTTCATACAAAGTTGGTGAAATATCTGCACGATATGTTAAATATATATATATACACATATACACACACATATATATATATGAACAACTCATGAGAATAGACTAAAACTTCCTGCAGGCTTCCATCTCCTGAGATGGTCAAGAAAAAGTTCCTACTTAAGTTCCTCTTTCAGTTGACAGTCTGTGCAGAAAAGCAGAACTTCTGAACACTATTTTGACCAATTTTGCCATGAAACAAGTAAACTCAACTGCCTGCATGAGAAATCCTGTGTAGAGGCCCACAGGGAGAATTTGGCCTTTCATTTCAACAAAAAGCACTTATCCCATGATCCAGTTTTCCTCACTTCTCTTTGATGTGTAACACCAAACAGAAATCTAGCTGTGTCACAAATAATCAAAATAAATAATAATAACAACAATAAAGCAAAATATTTAGGAACATGCTGTGGGCTGCAGATGTCAGCTCTGAGTCAGTTCTTTGCCACCAGCATTAACTCCAAGATGCTCTACTTATTTCTTATGAAATGATGGAATGAGCTCTGAGGTCAAGGACAGGAATGGATTGTATTTGATACATCATAGTCTAGAAAATACTAAGCTATAGTTTCAGTATTGATTGTGACAAGAAATTGTTTTGGGGACATACTTGCATATTTCAAAGCTATTGTTTAAGGCCAAAAGGCCTAATTCAGTACATACTAAGGTTCTTCTATGCAGGTGTGCGAAGATGGCTGAGCAGCCTCTGTTCTGATAAAGTCTTACCCCCCCTGCCAGTATCAGTGGCAGCTGAAATATAAAAGAAACACTCTGTATCTGGGTTAGGCTCATAGGAGATTTGTAAGAAATGGAAGCACAGAAATAGTGCAAGCTAATATTGAAATGAAACGTGCATTTAGGGAATTGGGCAGAGCCAGTTTCATAATAAGTTACAGTAATTAGAATTTCTGATCTCCTGAATGAACATTACAGCTGCTAAAAATGAGACAGAAATGGCTAAAGGGAGAGTACAGCCAGTTATGGTAGTCACTTACCGCTTCATTCCTTTTGGCTAGACAAGCCCGGCTTTCTTGCATTCTCCACCGTGCCGGCAGCTGACAGAGATTTTGAATCTCAAAGGTTCTTAACACACTGTCGCCCCACTTAATCAAACCTAACTGGAGTGATGGAATATTAATAGAAAGAAGTGGTCCCTAGGACACCAGGAAACAGATGTCAGAATGGACATTATTGCCAAAAATACTGGATTAAAAGGCATACATTAGCTAAGATTAATGTCTAACTTCATATAAAACAGCAAAAGGCAAATGCATTGTATGTAATACAAGAAAATTGTTAAGGTCACAACAGTATCAGCATTGCTTTAATAGTTATTAGATATTAAAAAGACCTTCTATTTTTAAATGTCCTGAATTTGTCAGGCCTTCAAGAGACAAAAATCTTTCTGTAGGCAATAGCCAGGCCCAGCAGCCAGTCATCCTGCAACACTGAACTAGTTACTCACCTTAAAAGCAGCCTCAATATGCAGCACCACTGGCTCTGAAGAATGCTCGATTTTACAGTGCAGGTTATGGCTGACACAGCCAGGTTTGCCTCCAGTAATTGCCAGCTCAAATTCACAGCATTCAGTCATATCTAGAATAGAAAAACTCAGGATTCTGCCCCAAACCCTTGAAAAGAAACAACACACTGTAAGTCTGTTACTGAAGATCTTGGAGTCAACGTAGGTCTCCCATGGGCTCAAGTGTGCTGGGGTCAGCACATGCATTACAGTGTTCTATGACTTTTCTGCCATCACCAATTTAAATATTTTTACAATTAACTGATACTTGCAAGTCACAGAAACTTTACCTATGAATCCAGTATAAGGTTCAACTTCTACTATATCACATGCAATGATTTTCTCCCATGTATACTTGATTGATGACTTGCTGTTATTCCACATCTAAAACAATTAAGATCAATGAGCTAAATAATGTGCTTTAAGATTTCATAACAACATATCAATTTGATGAAAGCACTGACACACTGCAAACTAAGTGTTAAGTCTAGCGATCACATACATAAGTTTGATTGCAAACACTAGCCATATCCTGATCACCACAAAGCACTAGGACATATTAATGTATGGCTCCAATGTATCTGATAATCTTGAATAAAGTGAGTACATAAGAATGGGAAGGCACAAAACCTCATCTAATCTCTGACTTGAACAACAGCAACCCAGTGCTGTGAACTAACTACCATTTTTTCATAATATGCTGTAGCTTCCCTTTCCTCTGTGATCTGAAACAGGGACAGGAAGAAATAGGATTCATCTGATCAGAGTTCAGGTATCCGCAGTATAAGATTCTCTTCACCATCAATAAAGCCAATTAGGCCATACTAGGACCAATTCCTCTGAGCCACTTTAGCCTTTAGGATGACATGAACCACCTCCTGGATGCTGCTCACCAGATCTCCAAAGACCATGAGAGCCCAGGGCAGGTAGCTCAGACACGGATATCTAAGCTGAAGACATGGATATCTATGCTGATAGAACTATATTTAGTCAGATGAACATCAATGACTACTGTCACACTAATATTTGCTGTTTTCTGAAACTTGAAGAATTAGCCATTAGCCATTCTTTCCAAGGAGGACTTTATTATATCTGAAACCTTTGAGTTTTTTTTCCCCCGTATTTTATCAAAATGAAACAGACCTTCAAAGCTTAAACTTCAAATCCTTTTGAGAGTAGCCGTATTTGCCAAAAAATGTGTTTGAAAGGGAGATGTGAGCTCTGGAACTCTTTGGTCTGTTCTTCAGATCTATTCAGACATTATTTCTTCATCACAACAAATAACTTTGCCCTCTGCAACACGTTCATCTCTAAACACATTTCAACTTTCTACCTTTTTAAGATTAAAAAAAAATATCAAAGAATTGTGATTTAATTACCTACAGCACATGCATAGCTCTACAGGGTTCCTGAAATGTCTGAAATGGCTGCCTTAAGCTGATAAAGAATTTTTAGGAAGAGTAAATAGGAAACTAAATATCTTTAAGGAAAAAAATGGGAAGATCAGTAATGGGGAAATGTCTTCATGCCTAGCTCTTGCTACAAAGCTAGATGAGTCTAAGATTGAAAGGATCCCTGTCTATAGAGAAGAGCAGGAGCGAGTGGACAATTGCAGTAGGATTCTGTTCTGTAATGGGCAATCAGAAATCACCTGAACCATCATGGAAAAAATGAAAGGAGGTCTGCTAAGTTGCAGGCATATACAACTTTTGTAGCTTTAACCCTTTCCTCTGCTTGCCGTAGTCCTTTGAATAAACAGTGCCTCTGTAATGAAGTGATTTACTCAACCACTGGCTGTTCCTCCCAGGTGGAAAGCGCCTGCACTACGGGAATGACAAAATGATAAGCAATGTGTTTGTGACTCAAAGGCATTTAAGAAGGGCTGAAATCTGGGGTATCACCCTTGAGAGAAGACAAAAGAAAAAGGCCTGCTGCCTGGAGTGTGGGGCTAAGGAAGCCTGCTACGGACTTTTTGTATAGCTCCTCCTGTAATCACAGCCTCCTTTAGAAATATTTTAAAAACCTGAAGTAACATGGATTGTCTCCTGCCTTCTAACAACACCTATGACTTTTAGTAACTCAAAGCACATGATCATTGTGAGGTCAAAAGCACACAAACCTTAAATGATCTTCTCACATTTACACCAATAAAACTTTCTCCAGGGAGGATAATGGCATACGGTTCCAGAAGAAGCTGAAATGGTTCTGTTGAACCTTTAACTTCTATTTCCATTGTTATTACATCCTCTGCTCTGTATTCTGGGATGCTTTGAAGCACTGACTCTGTTACCAAACTGTGAGAGGAAATGCAGTAGAATTATGAGGCATCTTACACTGTTGTAAATCAGGCTATTACAAAGCTCTTATGAAGCTATCAAGTAAAACTGTAATAAAAAGAAAATTAACACAAGCTAGCTGGACACATGAATGCAGCATGCACCATGGATCCCATCCTTTACTTGCCAAGTTAAAATGTACATAATGTTTTCAAATATTTTCTCTTGGGTTAGTATTTTCTATACAGAGTTCTTTTTATTTCTGCTCATTTGTTTAGTCACATCTGACCCATCCAGTTTCCTAAAAGGAAACACTATCCTTTCTTCCTATGTTAAGTAGACAAATCACAAAGTTTGAAAATAGAGATTCTGTCCTCAAAGTCTGGAGATACAGAACTGAAATTTGGATTGCTTGGGAAAATATCATTAAGAATGCAATTAAAACAGAATGCAGACTTGATTAAACAATAATCAATGATAACGGCAATAAACATTATAAACAAGATAATAACCAAGATCGTGAATAAATAAGAAGTGAAAATCATCGAAAGCTTCTCAACTGCAGGCTGCTGGTGTGCTGCTAGCCCAGGTTGGGAGTTACTAAAAAGTGGAAAAATTCCAGTGACATACTCTGGCCATTCTAGTCTGTTCGTGAACAAGTATTTAAGTCATAGACTGTTGTGACAAACAATAATAACAGAAGAAAAAGCATGCCAGAGATCTCAGCAGAAAGCTTGGGCAATTAACAGACATGAAGACAGTATTATATTTTTCCAAGACAGGTGCAGCCTCAGGCAGAGCTAAGGCATATGTTTAGACATGAAGGAAATTCGCAGAGATAGTCTCTGGACTATCAGTTGTTGCGCAGATACAATCTTCAATAACTGTCTGTCCAGGGCCTTTTTAAATTATTTTTTTTTTAATTTTTGTATTATCATCTCTAGAGAGTTATAATTCCAGTAATTTAATATAGTATCATAACTAAACTGTTGCTACACTCGTTACAAGGAAACAGCGTTTCTCGGCTTACCAGCGTGATTCCGGGATGTCCCTCAGTACCATCTGAATCACACTGTGATAACTCTTCAGCTATACAAAAGAGGAAGCAGAGGATTTCATTGCCAAGTAATCAGTTATACTGAGAATTAAAAAAAAAAAAAGATGAAAAAGGAGCTTATATTTAAAGGATGAACAATTATGATGAACTAAAGATGAACTAAGTTCTGATCAACAATATTGAAAATCTAGAGTTACTAAAAGAAAATATGTTTGACTGCAAAATATTAAGCCACATTCTGATCTCATAGTGTATGGTTCCAAGAAAAATACTCATTTTTCACATGCCTGTTATTATTCCCTTAGTATATTGCATACTACACACAAGCATGTGCAAAGCCTCCACAAATTAAGATTAGTATTGCTGTAGTAAGTTAAAGGTTGTTATAGTCACACCAGGACATTTAGCTTAATTGATAGCAATCTGATTTGGAGTAAGAACCACTATTTTCCTTGCTGGAAAAGCATGCTTTCTATGAGGGGGGGAGAAAAATAACACAGAGTTCAGCCTTAAATCTGAAGGGCTTTGCAAAGGGTTCATTTGTTTATAGCTAGATATTAATCTAAATGTATCCATTAATTCAATACATTTTCCTAGGAGATTAACATCATTAATTATCATTAATATATTTTTCAATTAACCTGTTTAAAAGTATTTTTTAAAAAAGTTAATTTCTCTTCCGTACTTATTTGATGCGTTTTTACATCTGTCAATCTCCACAGCACTAGATATTCCCACTCTTGAGCTTAGTTTGGATGATGTTTCTTTAAATATAGTGAGCTCATACTTCCTATTTACCCTGATGGGAGAGCAAAAGCTAAGACAACAGTCCCACATCCACTGGTACAGCTGTATCCAAAGATCACTGCACCTCTCTTTACCCACAGCTGCATATCATCACTCCTCTGCCAAAACTTACTACCCCTTAAATATACCACACAGCTGCTCCTGGGACCATTTCATCCTAAACAAGCTACAATTGGAAACAGTTTAAATAATCCCTATTTGCTAACCAAGGTTGTTTGGGCTGGAGTAGGTATGGGGCAGATCTCCAAAGCAGCTCAGTCAGCAGGTGGGATGGGGCAGGGGGTGGTGGAGGAGATGGTAGCACGGTAAGAGTGGTAACATCTTTAGTCAGCCCAGCTGCAGTGACATGAAGATGTGTCCATATTCTCAGTGTAAAGTTACTGGAGTTCAATCAGTACCAAAAATGATATGAGATCAGAAGCTGGTATTTTGCAAGCAAAACATGTTTTCTTTTTGTAACTTTCTATGTTTTTGAACACTGTTTATCAGAGCATGGTACCAGCTAATTAAACTTAATTTGGAAAGCTGCACAGCAAGGGTTCTACAACTTTCATGAAAATACACAGCTGGAGTCCGTAGATAGGAAGAAATCACAAGCCATACCTCCTGTGGAGCGTAAGTGAGAATAAACTCATGATCAGCATGGGGAAGCAAAACTCCCTGCTTAGGATTCAAGGAGAAGGCTGACTCCGTGTCTCGATTATATTTGAGCTTCATAAAGTCTACAGTTCCTTCTGGCATTAATGGTCGCAGATTAGGTCTTATTATCTGCCAGTAGAAAGGAAGTTCTACGTGGCTGCAAAGAGATCAGTAAACAGCAAAAAGCTATAATTAAAAAGATTAGAGGTTTTTGAGTAAGATATGGAAGAAAGAACTGACATTTTTCTCCCAATATAGAGAATTCCTCTCCTTAAAGATTAGGAAGAGATTTACTTACCAGTCTTTGTGAGCTACAAAGATGAGGCAGCGTACAAAATTGGTCAGAGTGCAGATACTGTATTAAGAACATGCTAACATATAGGAGTAAAACATACAAATCTGTAAGGAACATTACATTTTGCATTACCCAACAAGTCGTGTAATATGAATTTTAGGAAAATCTAAATTCTTCTTTCAAAAATCTGAGGACAACAGGACCTTTCCTACTGATATGGTATGTTTGCACTGGTGATGATCTGCATATCATTCTGAATTTAATCCAAATACAAGCCCTAGTCTTTAATACAACAATGAACGCAGCACAATCTAAGTAAAGATTATAATAATGACTCTGCAATGTTCTTTGTTACCCAAACCATTCTCAGAAAAAGTTGCTTAGCTGGGTTGCTTCAGCAGAAGTGAAATCTATCCATAGGTTTTAAAATCTTGCTTATTTTGACCTCAAAAACTCTGCATTAGTAAGGTGAGGCAGGAATACTGGAGTTTCAAAGCAAATGTCAGAGATATAAAATTAAGAAAGTACAATTTCTCGTAATATTTCTACGGCAGTAGAAAGTTTTCTTGTTACTGCTTCTGTGGAGGTCAACCTCAGCCTGTCCAGCTTTTTTTCGTACTAGTACTAACACCAGAAGTGCAGGGACAGCTGTCACTATCATAATTCCAAGCTTTGGTCAATTTACAGCATCCAACTGACTGAATCACACTTTCTATACCCAAACAGCATTCTGTAGCAGTATTTTGCATGTGTGGTTTACAGGCCAGATAGCAAACTCCAAGAGATTCATGGTAGCAAGCTACAATTTACTTGAATGTATCTAGGAGCAGTATTTAACTCTTAATTGCTTTGATGGTCTGCAGCCTCCAACTCTACTTTAATCAGGCACACCTGTCTACTTCTGTAATTGTGTGAATGACTTTGGTCAAAATCAGAATCCCACCTGCTCAGTAGAATATAAATACACTTAGGGACATGTTCCGTAGCTCAGATAGAGTTTATATTTAAATCTATTAGAACTCAATAGCACAATTCACCCGACTAAACCTAAAGTTTTAATCTGACCTAGTCACAATGGTCTCCCTTTTTCATCTATGAAAATCCAGGCAATAGAGTCCTGGATGTGATAGGTACTGTTCTATGGGAGATGTCTAGAGTCAAGCCAGAGTTGTGTCCTAAGAAGCATGATTTCCCTGTGCTACAAAGGGAAAAGACACCAGGGTATCCAGTTCAAATGTACAAATATACTTTGTAGACAGGTAGAGTCATATGAGATAAATGCGATCTGGATGACCTTGTTAATACTTCCTGTAACCATCCATACTCATGAATCTTCTGGAACTGTGGATGTATCTATATAGAGGTAAGTATGTTGACCTTGATGGGATATGGATCAAGGAATATGGACAGTGGCTATTAAGTTTGTTTTGCATATATTGTTCCTGTTCTTACAAGCAAATCCTTGAACCATAACAACCATAAAAAGAAACAAAGCAAAAAGAAACAATGCAAAGTTTATCAAATGCATGAAGATTTCTCCAATCTGAGAGAATATGGTATCACGAATGACATCATTAACAGTATGTTTGGACTGCAGATTATTACTCTATTAATTGTAGCTACGTACGTAGAGTTTCTTATAATCAAATTCTTTTCCACAGAGGCATGTGGGTTTTGGGGGTCAAATCGTATGAGATGCTGTGCTGTTACATCAGTAATTTCACCAAGTCCAGGGCTGCTTTCTCCACCCGTGACAAACAAAAGCTCCAGAGCTATCAGCTGTCCAACACCTTGAAGAAATAAGTGGGTATTACTACTTATCATCCGGCTATGAACTTTGTTCAAACTATTCATTAACACCACAATCACTACAAGCCATTGCTTGTAGTGATTGTAACTGGTGTTTTCTCAAGTTTCAGAACTCCAAAGTATTAATTGTATGACATTTTCCTGATTTTTTTTGATTATCATCATATACCAATAGAGAAATCCTTTATATAAATTTAACAGAGTTAGATTTCAAGGCTACAACCTCAGCTCATTCACACTAGCATGATTTGTTACACATCAATAAAACATTAGCACTTAAGTCATCAGAGATACATGTTTGCAATAGTTGATAATGTGGCTTCCAGGCTTTCATAGCAGAGTACTAAAAATAAGCAGCAAAAACACTATTATAATACTTCCAAAGGAAATATATGTAATAAAGTGATTACATAGACTTCAAGCTATGCCTAGTTTTAGAGCACTCATAACCCAATTTCAGGACAAGGACTAATATTTACAGCCCCAAATTTCAGCTGGTATCACTAGTTAACCGAAAGATTGCCTATCTCTCCTGAACACTCTCATACAAGATGTGCCCTCATTTGCTTCATACCAAAATGTACTTCTGCCCTGTTAAAACTGATTCTTTATAGTTTGTCATGTTGTTTTATTGATACAAAAGCCTAACTTGCATCTGACTACAGATAGGCTTTTCTGCTACTTGGTGACATTTTACATTTATAAAGTTCTATTTTGGCTACAGTAGGTTAAGAACTCAGTACTTCCTAAGTATTTCATTTAACACTAGCATCGTGCAAAGTACTTGCTTAATTCAGTGACATAAAATGTTGCCATCACTTTGAATCATTCACCGCAACACACATCATCTGAATATCTGCAGTGTAGGAAACATGATTTCTGAAAGGCGTTAGCAACAAACCTGTGACTGTAACATCATTGACCTGGCAATTGTCACAAACAATGGTGTATGTTTTCTGCGAGACTTCTGGAAAAGAAGGAAAAAACACTACCTGAAAAACAGAAGGTAAACAGCAATGACTGTAAGTGATTTATCTCCAGGACATCATAAATATAAACTGATGTGTGCCATTCCCAAGCTCCACCTCAACAAAAAAGGCTCAGAAGGCCAAAATTGGGCAACCTGTGGCTCCAGTAATGTGGACCACAGCTCTTCTGCCTGTTATCTAGTACTGCCTGCATGTCCAGCCCCATGCTACATCCATCTCCTCCTTTCCATCTCCCACAGGTGCCTGGCTCTGCTGAAGGAATGTATCCTGGGAGAGAGAATGGAGAAACCATCATCCCTTATCCACATCTGCATGACCCACTACTCTTAGTGGCAGCCAGGAGGTAGTTAAGAAAGGGAAGGTTGGATGCTGGCTGTTCTTCCTTCATCACTCTTCTTCCCACAGTCATCCTACAGGATAGTGTGGCCTACACCAGAGAAAGCGGTGGTGACAGCCAATGCTGAACATTTACTGCAGGATCTTTTTCAGTAAAAGGTAGGACAGAAGTAGAGCATTTGTACCTGCTGCTCTCTACAATTGTCTCTACAATGACAGGTTTTGTTTTCCAAAACATTGTTTCCAAGGAAGCTCACAAAGGAAAATTTTCTTGAACTCTCAGTTAGAGTCACATAAGGACTCCTTTGATCTCAAGTTCCCATTTTCTCTAACAGAAGAATCTTCCTCCATTTCTTTGCATGGGGAAGATCTGACTGGTCTCTGAGCAGGTAAGCAAGACTGGGAAGTTACAGTGAAAGACCCTCCAGAAACACTCTCAACTGCAATTCTTCTGGCATACTTGCACAAAGGGACTTGAGTATTTTTACTCGTATAAGGCAAAATTCACAAGGTCTAGCCCAAGTCTTTTAAACCAGTCTTGCTTTTTGTAAGCAGTAATTACAAACCTCTATTGTTGTGCTCTGCCCTGGAGTTAGCTCAAAATATGCGGGATGGATCCCAAATGGATCTTGTGTCACAAAACCAACAGTTGCAACAGCCTAGGAGTAAAAACAAACAAAAAAAAAGATTAACAAATTAAATAGATCTTTCTTTTTCTTTTTCTGTTTTTTAATATGCGATTACCTAAAACAGGCGGTATGCTATACCATCACTGTTTTATCCCTTCCTGTAACGGTTCTTTTTTCACAGATTTAAAAAAGAAAGTAATACAGCTTATCTAGAGAAATGCTCCATGCTTTGTAATCACCTTACTGAAGGTAGATGTGGGACAGATGCTTTCTTCAAGAACCAATGATACTGTCAGGAACCCTAATATTAATATTCATAGAGGAAACAAGCATGTCTGAACATAGATTTAGGAGCTGTGTCTGTCTCTGTGTGCTTAGGGCTCACTTTGAGCTGGCTTTGCAAAGCGTTTCAGGAGGGACAACGTGGCCCATCAGCTATCCCACTAGCCTTTCCTCCAACAGATAAAGGCCAGTCTACCAGTCGTATCTCATATTTTTTGTCTGTATCACATAGACCTTATTTTGTGATGGGAAGCTTAAGACAGAGCAGTACTAGAGTGTGATGCAAGGGTGTGCAAATGCAGCAAAGCCAGTAAGAGAAATCTTTGGCAGGGAGGGGGAGGAAAATTGCTAAAACACTGCTAGAACTGATTGCATATCTATTTCTTGTATGAGTAAGGTTAAAATTCAGCTGTCCTTTTCCCCCTAAATTGTGCTTGAGTTTACCTTGCCACTGAGCCAGATAACTCCATTCAGAGGCAAGCCAGAGTGCAAGTAGGAAGTATGGATGGCCGGGGAGATGGAGCTTGAGGATAAATGGGAATCCTAAAGGGAATGTGACAGCACAGAAGTACATGTACCATAACTAGCACACAAGGTCTTCAAGTTTCAGGGCATCTACACGGTATCAAGTATTCTTTTCTAATCACTCACCCTGAAATTAGGAGATGGCCAGGCTTTCTTTGGCATTATGCAGAACCTGCCAGTGCTAAATCCCTCATTTCTGCACAAAATCTGTGTTACTTTTATTCCTCCAACAAGGCAGAAACCACAGTCTATAATATGAGGCACTGCAATGAATAACACAGAAAATCAGACTACATAGACAGTGAAGGCTAGCAGCTGGCAATGCTAATTAGTTCTATAGTTCTTTAAAGGCAGATATTGCTGCATATGAATACAGCTAGGTACTACAATTATAAAAAGCCACATTTATTTTTTCATTTGAAAAATAAACATTATGAGTTGTATCTTGCTTCATTCATCTTAAATTTAAATGGCACTTCCCACTTAAGGACTCCACTGATCAATGACAATAAGAAAGATGATTTTGCAAAAGAAAGTTCAGTGTTACAGGAATGCTAAAGTTATGAAAAATGAAAGCAAGTTTATGCCAGATAATCCTTGTTGTTGCAGATAAGGTTGTTGTAGATGAGGTTGTTGTAGCTATCTGAGAGGTGAACTTTGTAGATATGTCATAACAATACATAATGTAATATTCAATTAATATTAATCAATCACATCAAATACTTATAACTAAATAGTAGTTACTTAGTATGTAGGATTAGTATTTACAACTAGTAGTTTAGGAAATGACAGGATACACACCCAAAAAAGTGGCTCCTGATCATTCCTCTTGTAGTGAAAAAAAAAGAGGTCAGTGTGGCAGGCACAAATAATTGAAGAAAAAATTGTCAGCTAATTAATATATTACGAACAAAAATGAAATAAATATAAAAATGTAGCAAATGCACTGCCAAGTTTCTCCACTTTTGTGTTGCACTATAAAATTGGAACAGTCTAATTAAAAAATCTAATCCATTAAACTTAAGAGAAACATATAGAATTGAACATTACTGACATGTTAGCACTGGAGGTGATCTTTTAGCCTGAATTGGTATTAGAAGAGGTTCTGATGCTTGGGTCTCCACTGATATACAATCTTCATGATCTGCTAGATATTCAGGAATAAATTGGATTGTATACTGGCATGTCATCCCAGGAGCAATCATTCCTCCCTTTCCTGGAAATTTTCCTTGGGAAAAAAACAAAGGAAATTCAAAATTAAACCCTCCAAAGTTGGTATATGTATTGATGATCACAACTCCCTCTGGAAAGAGACGTATAATAAACTCTCCACATGTATTGCCTAAGTCAGGCTGATAAAAACAGATGACCATAAAAGGCCTGCTGGTATAATCTGTGTATTTGCACACTTTCTACTGAACTTAAAAGAAGGACTTGTTGTCTGAAATATGTTTTTTGTTATAATTACAGGAGACAGAATGGGGAGAAACCTGGAGAAGTTGCATAATATTCCTTTACCATGGACAACAAGGTTTACATGTGTATGTATAGCTTGTTCCAAAAACTCCTCCAGTATATTTTGACTGAGATTCCACAGTCTCCTTTTGCAGTCTATTCCAGTGCCTGGCTCTCCTACTGTAGGAAAGATACGTGTCTTACCTTCCATTTAACCTCATCTTCCTTCATGCAATTTGTGTGTGTCATTTCTTGCCCTTTGCCCCTACTGATTTCAATGGACACTAAGCTTGTTCCTAAATGAATTTCAAGTAAGACTCAGTTTAGATATTCCATGGATGAATTTCAATCTGACTTCAAATATTTCAGTGTTAATTAGTCTTCTTGAATTCTTCACTGGAACACTTGAATCAGCCTATGAGTTGCATGTGAGTGGTTCTAGAGACATAACGGAATCTCCAGTTTCCAAAGAACTGAATGAGATTATGGTACCACCCATAGAACTGTAGGTAGCAGAACCAAACATAAAGTCTCCAAAAAAGTCTATGTTCAAGCACATAAATAAGATTTCTTATGTATTAACATCTTAAAGGTAGTAAAAAAAACCCTTACCTGGCCCAATGGCAAATGCCGAAGTAGAAGGAGGGATAATTCTTACATGGTGGCATGTTGAAGTGATGTTCTGTAGCTCTATTGTCATCTTCATTTAAAAAGAAAATATAATACCATATCATACTTATCATCACTCATTACAGTGTTTGCAATACCCTAGTGCTCTGCCAGTAGTAGTTAATTTATCATTACAACAGGCCTTAATATGAGGAATAGCACAGAAGTGAGCAAATAGTAATTTCTCTCAGCTTATTTGATAAAGGGTAAAATAAATACTACTGAAATTAAGCAGAGGTTGAAAAGTGTCCCTTTCAGTCTTCACTGGTTAGACTGTCAGTGGAAAGTATGAAAGAATATCTTGAAGGAAGCTGAAGAGCCATTAAATCAATATGAAAAGGAAACTAAGACTTCCACTAAGCTACAGAAGGTAAAAAGTTTGGGTGAAATACACAGATTATGGTGAGAAATAATGCTTCTCTGTGGCAGAATTAACTCTCTACAAAGAAGTTCTTACCTCATAAACCTGACCAACTTCAAAATCAGAAAACAAAACAGTAGGTGGATTAGCAAGAAACACAGGAACAAATGAGGTATCACTGAAAGAAAAAAGACACATTATTGCCACTTACTGCATAGTTCTTTAAATACTGATAAAATAAGAAACTGCAAAATGAATCCTTTAGCAAAAACAAAATATTAGTGGTATATCTTGTTTCCTGAAAAACTATACACAGACATACAGCTCAAAATACCTGTATACGGTAATTCTAAAGTGCAGCTCTTTGTAGGCTCCAACTTAGAATCAAGAAACTACATACATTGCATACCCTTTCTTATCCTCTGCTTTTCTTCTGGCTATGATTTGGTCCACTTTTTTCTGGGAAATGACAAGAGATTTGCCTCCATGAAGAGCATTTAGTGGGAAAAAGCGGGGATTCTTCAGGAAATTGTGTCTCTCCTTAAGTCTGGCAATGTAAGCATGTTCTCTTTCTCTGTCTGCTCCACACTTACTGTCTTTCCAGGCTAGCTTCTGTGAGGCATCAGACTTCTTTGAAAAACAAAGAAACCATGGTGCAAAATCAAACACAGCAACTTTGAGGTTGATGAAGAAAGTATCTATACATAATAAATAGCTATGCAGCATTGAAAATTCATATAAAATACTATATTTCTATTTTCTTATCAGATCGAAGAAAATAAACACTGGAGCCAAACTGACAATACACTGAGACCCATCCTCTGCTATAGGAATAGCAATAGGTCCTACAGTTCTGACAGACTAACCCCAGTAAATCTGTAAAATATACCTTCTTTATCTTTTTAGTTTGGTAGTTAGTCTCTGGAGTTGAAGGCAGTGTTAATGTGGATAAGGATACATCTGGCAGACTACCAGGTTTTCTACGGAGATGTGTGATCTCTGCAGGCATCTGGTCCTCTGAAGAAATGTGCTGTTTAAAACTAAATGTCTCTTTGACATAGCCAGGTTCTGATTTTCCTGTAGTTCAAAGAAAAATGTAATTCTATAAGAAAAAAATAATTACACTTACTCTAAGCACAGGTATGTGACTTCAGTCTTTTTGATGGTAAAAAACACACTGTAAATCCTCTAGAATTTCACCGATATTTATAATTTATTTTGCACAAATGATGCAAAATGTTTTAATAAAGCTTTAGTAAATACTAATTAAATTAGCTATATACACAGAAAGTTATATTAATCTCAGAAAGTTGTATTAATCTTTCAAGTGAGTGGGACTTCATAAATTTAAATCCAACAAGCTGTTAATTCCAGAGAAGAAAAATTTTTAATTTTCCAGTTTTATTTTGACAATATCCTTTTAATGAGATTTTATGCTTATAATACTAGAGTTTGTTCTGCTTCAACAAAAAAACTACAGCAGCATACTCAGATCCACCACTTTCTCCAATGCTTCTAATGTTCTTAGAGCATTAGAATTCAAAATTATTCTCTGCTTTGAAAGTTACCTTTTGGTGCCCTAGTAACAGGCAATCTGTCAGTGATATAATCTTCAGGGCAGGCGAAATGATGTTTTCTGAGCAGTTCATTATCCACAATCCACCTGAAAGAGGATGCCACTGCAACAGGAAAAGAAACAAAACAAAACAAAACTGAAACCCTAGCCCCTTAAGATACTCTGATCTTCATCAATACTATATACTAACTAGAGATATATAGTTATACATCTATAATTGCAGGCTAAACTTTTTGGTGCTTTCTTTTTTTAACCACTTCCTACTTTTTGCAGTCATTGGAGAAACACTTAATCTTTGTTAGTCACTGCTATATAGCAATGTATATATGCTTGCGGTAAAGTTAAGGTAGCAAGCCATTAATGGCAAGTTTAATACATTGGGAGTAACCAGGCCAATTAATTTCTTACCATGTTAAGTGGATATTACTCTTCTTGATTCTCTGCACAAAATCCCTCAGATTTGCTCTACCGATATAAGGCCAAACTAAAAGCTCAGTGAGGTCAGTGTCAGTCCTGCTGTTAGACAAACACTGACTTGCCCTCCAGGTACCATTAACGTGTACTGGGAGGAGATAATATTTCCAGAATCCTTACCTGGTGGTAATCCTATTTTGTGGAAATCTTCCCCAGCATCTGCCTTCAGCACATTTAGGGCCCTTTCCTCTTCAGCTATTGCTCGCTCCTGTGCATGAATGATGTTCTCTTCTACTATGTCAGCTTCTGTCAGCCGGCAATTATATTCAGCAAGAAGCTGTCGTAGACATGGTGAATGTAGGGAAATAACTACACTTTGAGCTGTCACAAATTATTAAATATCTCCTTATAGATAAATGTTTTCTATTTGCCTTTGAGAAGCAAATAGAGTACCTGGTAAAATATCATTAGTTTACAAGAATAAAATGGCATGCTAAAACACTTTCACTTCTGTCGTTTAACTTATGCTGGGTAAGAAGCACTAACCAACTTTCGTATGCAACACGAGAAATGTATGAAAGATGAGATGAGCCTCTCAGAACAAGAGAAAGGTCTGTCTTTTACCTTCTGTGGGACAATGGTTAATGCACCATAATTTGCCTGGAAGTATAGGATTACATTTAAGGTGAATGTTCCCTCCTACACATTAGGATGGGTTCTAAAACTTCAAAATATCCCAGTAGTGATACTTTACTTCTCCTTTCATATTTTAGATTGTTCTGCCCAGCTTGCTTGATGATTCACAAGCACAACTCCAAAAGAAGATCCCGCCTCAAAGACGTATCAATCCAAGTTAAAGAGAGAATTTAGCGGAGGCACAGAGATGGGCAGGAGCAACGTCAAGTGAAAATCACAGACATTGTTCTCAGAACTTCTGTAGGCTATCATTGAGCTTTTTGCAGAACTTTAACGTAACATGGTTTAATCTTATGGCTGAAAATTTTCTTAATAGAAAGGGCAAGATGCATCTCAGCTAAAATCATATGCTTCCTCCTGTCCTGCTCGTTCTGGGATCTCTCCACTGTCAATAGAATCTAGGACAGGACTCCACCCCATGCCAAAGCAGATATCTAAAACGGATCAGATGAATCATGCCCTAAAAAGGGCCTGTTTTGCTTCTGTGATGATACAGAGAGCTTTGGGTGGCTAGTTCAGCTGTAACGTATGCACTAGAGACATGTACTGTCAGTTGAGATGAATCTTATCCAAGCAATCAATTTGGGAGATAGTATTCACATTTCATTACTCAGAACATCCTGTGTCCACTGATATATTGACAAATGACTCAGAAGAAATATAAAACTTCAGCTTTTTCAGGTATGATAACCTTTGAGAAAGTATGACGCAACAGGGAAAACAAAACAAAAGATGTTGCTCAAATTATCCAAACAACAGCCTCCACTCTCACACTGACAACAGCTACCAGAGCAGTATTATTAATACAAGTATTTGGCATTTCATCCATCATGTTTTCATCCAAAATTTCCAGATAGCTTTAAAAATACTAATGAATTATGTATCACAGTGCACCACTAAGGTGGGAAAACTGTATTTAAGTATCTTTGCAGCATCTGCTTTCAAAATACAACACATGAGAATACGTTATTGCAAGATAGGAAGTCTCATACACTGACTTGCAATTACTCGGAGGGATTAAGTTGCCAGCAGGTAGTAGAATAGGCATTTGAAGGGTGATTGGTTTTACTTTGTGTCTGAGAAAGCTTCCAGGACAGAGAATGGTATGTGTAGTTAGAAGAATCACGCAAAGACTACAAATTTATAGGAAAGATCCTGTGGGAAAACGTACTCAAGTAAGTTTCTGTACCTAAAAGACTATCCATTAAAATGTCAGTTCTGGGGGGGGGGAAAAACCCCACTCTTTTCCCCCTAAAGATTTAGAAATTGTAAATTAGCAATGAACGTGCATGTGTAGTAAATGCAAACAGAGCTCTGAACTCTGACTTGGTTTTGACTTGTACCTTCTGCAGCTCCTCCGTAAAAGTCTCATGATAAACATCATCTCCTCCACGGGACTTGATCAAGTTTGTCTCCATGTCCACCCCTATAACATCTCCAGTATACAGGTCCTTAAAAGTGCTAATCAACAAGTGAGAAATGTCCTGAGGAAAGAAAACGAGGCTATTAATGCTTAAACATAGAGACAGGAACGAAGAAAATCCTAGGGTGAGACATAGGCTCCTATATAAAACATGCTAGGATGATTAAATAATTATCCAGTTCTGCAGAACTTTTAAATTTACCTCTATAATTGTGAAGAAATCTGCATCTGGGGTGAGGAAACTTGGCAGGTAGGTGGCAGCTGGCACTAGATGCCAGCATCTATCTACACTTGGGTTGATCGCCCACATCTTCTAAGGGCGAGAACAGGATGTTTCTCAGCCTAAGGGAAGAGCTTGAAGCACGACAGGTAGCTCGGGCAGTGCACAGCAAGCAAGTGTGAACACAGAGGTGAGGCTGCGCACACGCAGGATAAGCGTGCACATGCATGCCCGTCGGGCCGTGCACGCAGGTGTGCACGCAGGGCGGCGTGTCTGTGCCGGCTGGGTGCACGCGTGCTGGACCGCACACACGGCTTTTGGTGCGCGCACAGGGTGCGCGTGTGCCACAGGCCGGGGGTGCGGGGATGCACAGGGAGCGCGTGTGTGAGAGTGACAGGCTGTGGGCAGCCGTGTGGGGGGGTACCCTGGGTTATTTGTGTGTGTGTGGTGTAGGGATGTGCAGGGAGTGTGAGTGGGTGTGTGTGCATGTGTGTGTGTGTACAGATGTGCAGGCAGTGTGTGTGTGTGTGCACATGTGAAAGGATGTGCAGGGTCTGTGTGCCTGAGGATTTTCAGGGTGTGTGCATGTGTATGTGTAAGGATTTGCAGTGTGTGTGTATCTGTGTGTAAGGATCTGCAGGGTGTGTGCGTAAGGATGTGCAGGGCGTGTGTGTGTGTGTGTGTAAGGATGTACAGGGTGTATGTAGGGATGGCTGTATGTAAGGATTTGCAGGGTGTGTGTGTGTGTGTAAAAGGATTTGCAGGGTGTGTTTGTGTGTGTGCGTGTAAGGATGCACAGGGTGTGTGTGTGTAAGGATTTGCAGTGTGTGTGTGTGTGTGTAAGGATTTCCTGTGTGTGTGTGCACAGGTGTGTAAGGATGTGCAGGCAGCGTGTGCGTGTGTGTGCAAGGATTTGCAGGGTGTGTGTGTGTGCGTGTGTATAAGGATGTGCAGGCAGCATGTGCGTGCGTGTGAGGATTTGCGGGGGCATGTGCGCATGTAAAAGGGCGTGCAGCGTGCGTGGGGGTGTAAGGACGTGCAGGGCGAGCG
>NW_028186612.1:3715778-3719998 GCF_003343005.1 Rhea americana
GCGCCGGCCCCGTCCCCCCCAGCCACCGCCGCCGCCGCCGGTTGCTAACAACGGCCGCCGAGGGCGACGCTCGCCTCAGAGACGGCGCCCGCCTTCGCCGCCGCCCGGCCTACCGCTTGTTTTCATCCAGCCGGCCTCCTTTTATTTATTTATTTTAACTAACTAATTTATTTATTTATTTATAATTTTATAAGTAAATTTTTCTCACCATGAACTCACTTAACTTTAAAAAATAGATACCACTATTCCCATCGTACAGCTGTTTAATGCAATTCAGATATTCACATTTCCATATAAACACTGGAAAAGTTAAGAACTATTTGCATATATTTCATCTTCTTCATTACCAATCTAATATATTTAACTTCCAAAGGCTGAATGGAGACTCAAGCATATAGGAAATGGTTAAAAAAAAAAAAAAAAAAAAAAAACACAAAGAGAAGAACCAAAGAGAAGGCATAGCTTGTCCAAGTGTAGCTACTTTATCTAACTGCTATCTATGACACCTACCAGAAATTTTTGCCTTCTATTTCCCCTCTATGTGGTGCATAAGGTTCCGGGTAATGCTGATGTGTTGATTCAGGTCAGGAGTGACTCTCCTGACGGCCCCACTTCCCATGCTTTTGTGCGCAACGTGGAGCTGTCTCAGAGCACACCGTGTTGCTCCAGGAGGAAGCTGACCCGAAAGAGCTCCAAGATTTCATCTCGTATGCTCCATCTGCTAAAGCATATTCAATCTGCAAGACCTGGCTAAAGGTAATCTAAAGTAAAACATCCCAAAATGCACATAGCGTGGACATTGTCTCCTCCACACCGACCTTTTGCTCTGCTGATCTGCTGCTATTGCACCATGCTCCTTGCTAATGTAGACACAGAGGAAATCTACGTCTACAGTTACTCCTTCTCTTTAGAAGAGTCATTCGTTCTGCTACAGTCCAGGTTATTCCATTCTTAAAAGGTGTTTCTATGCTGTGCCAGGGTCATATTGCTTTTCAATATTTATTTTGTTCAAACTCCCCAGGTGGTCCACACACAAACATTGTTGTACTACCTGCACTGTGAAAAAATCTACTGTTATCTGAAAACATACTTTTACTTGTAGTAATGTGTTATTAAAAAGTCGCTCTCATTGTAACCTAACCAAATCAGGCTGGAGAGTTGGGTGGAGAGGAACCTCCTGAGGTTCAACAAGGGCAAGTGCAGAGTCCCGCATCTAGGGAGAAATAGCCGTAGGCACCAGTACAAGCTGGGGACTGACCTGCTGGAGAGCGGCTCTGCAGAGAAGGACCTGGGAGTGCTAGTGGACGACAAGTTGACCATGAGCCAGCAATGTGCCCTTGTGACCAAGAAGGCCAATGGTCTCCTGGGCTGCACTAGGAAGAGTGTTGCCAGCAGGTCGAGGCAGGTGATCCTGACCCTCTACTCAGCCCTGGCGAGGCCTCATCTGGAGTCCTCTGTCCAGTTCTGGGCTCCCCAGAACAAGAGAGACATGGAGCTACTGGAGAGAGTCCAGCATAGAGCTACGAAGATGATCAGAGGGCTGGAGCACCTGCCCTGTGAGGAACGGCTGTGAGAGCTGGGCCTCTTCAGCCTGGGGAAAAGAAGACTGAGGGGGGATCTTATCAATGTGTACAAGTACCTGAAGGGAGGGTGTCAAGGGGATGGGGACAAACTCTTTTCAGTTGTCCCATGCAACAGGACAAGAGGCAATGGGCAAAAGCTGAACCACAGGAAGTTCTGCCTGACCGTGAGGGGGAATTTCTTCCCTGTGAGAGTGACGGAGCACTGGACCAGGTTGCCCAGAGAGGTGGTGGAGTCTCCTTCTCTGGAGATCTTCAAGGCCCGCGTGGATGCAATCCTGTCTAACATGCTCTAGGTGACCCTGCTGAGTGCGGAGGCTGGACTAGGTGATCTCCAGAGGTCCCTTCCAACCTTACCGATTGTATGATTCTATGAAATCACCTTGTAGTCATGGTGAGTGAATTGTTCAGGCATCCAAGCACCAAATGACATTATGCATATGGCAAGCCTGGCTTGTTCTTTCTGCTTGTTAGCTTTGCAAAACTGACAGTAGTAATAAGTAGCAAAATATATATCTATAACGTGATTCAAATACAATCAAGGAGCTAAAGAACTGTGTAAGAGATGATGTGTACAAAGCCATATTGCAAAGTAGATCTACCTATTACACTTTTGTACAAGAATTCAGATTTTAAATTAGTTTTATTTATCTTGCTCATATTTTACTTCAAGTATAACTGGATGTTACGATGCAAGCTTGTAAGTCAGCCAGTATATCTCCTTACACATTTTTAAAGCAAAGGACAACTGTGTTTGACTAATTAGAATCCTAAATCATTGTCAACATGTAATCATTAAATGTATAAATAACAATGGACTAATTATAACGTCCTTTCACTGAATAAAGCATTTTACAGAAAAATTCATGCATTTATCTTCATAGCAATCCCAAAACCTCTACTAATATCAGTGGCCTTCCTTGCAGAGGGAGGACTTACTAAAGTGGTGACACTCACATGATATTGTAAAGGTTTGTTTGAAATTAAAAAACTTAGGACTCTCTTAAAAATAAAAAAGTAAAGTTAATTCTGCTGAAAGAAATATCCCCATTATGTTAGTGCAACACTATGGATTCATTTGGTATTGATCTATTTATATCTCCCAAATATAAGTAGGCTTCATGTGGCATTTTTTAGATGCAGGAGAGTAAGGTACTGTCTTTTGCTGGGGAAGAATTGCACTGTTTCTCATATTTCCATTGGGATAGCAGAAATAATAGCTTCCTGCTCGGGTCTGGGTGTTCATAGCACGGTTCATGTGACAATTTTGGAGATACAATTCACTTTGACGTTGCTGCCCTCCAATGGTCATATTAAGATTTCCGTGTGTCCAGGAAAACCTTTAAAAACAAATACTATATTAAGTCTCGGATCAGATAACTGAGAAGCTAAAAATATTTTAGTCTCCATCTAGCATATTCTCTTGTATGTGTATTGGGTAAAGGATATTTATTCTCCACACTGGTGAAACAATGTTTTTCACCCTACGTACTTCAGAGCCAAATGTGGTCAAACAAGTATTATCTGAATGCAGGTCTCCTTCATGTGTCACCATGTGTGTTGTGAAAATGAAATAAAAACAGCATTTACAGTCTGACTTTAAAACCCAGTAAAACTTTCAGACATAGCAACCAGAAAAATGATCTTTTGGGTTTTTTTAGTTTCAAATGCCAAACAGCTCAGCTTCTCAAAACTGGTGTCTCACATTGCAGTACTTCCTTGCCCTACCAAAGCTGGATTTCTCTTCAGATACACTAATTCGTTTAATAAAGGCTATCTTCTTCTTAGAGAACTTGCCTTGCTTGACTTAGATCATTTCCAGTTCTGAGACACTTAGAAATAACTTGCAGTTCTACATGGATATTCCTCATTATTTCCTCTTTTAACATCATCTGTGGTGTTATTGTGTGTTCTTATAGGAGTCAGTCCTTTTGTTTGCTTCTATTTTTCACCCTTCTTTAAACTTCTGTTTCCCACATCTCTCCTGTATCTGCAAGTCTGTTCCTCACTGAAACATCTAAGTTGGTATTGCTATTTGTCTGCTAAAATCCTCATATTGTAATTTCTTTCAAGTCACATGGGATTATACAAACCAGACACACCCAACATGTAGGAGAGCATGTGGAAAATGCATACACAAAGGAGTCACTCATTCCTTTCCAACAGTGTTTGGGCAGATACATCACTCTAATTAGGCTGGAAATGGACTACGCCTCTCTGCAGGGATCTAGCTGGAGTGTGCCGTCCTGGTGTGATACTGGGACTTTCAGACAGGGCAGAACAAGGGGCTCATGGTCCAGGTCCACAGACACGTTCAAATATCCCTGGAGTCAGTGAGGATTATTGGACCATACAGTCTGACCTCCTTTTGTCACAAGCTATTGCATTTCACCATTTCATCCAAAGAGTAATGTGCATTTTGTTAAAATTAGTGGTTTTCATTCTGGGCTCCATGAGTACCTGGGGCCCCACTGATTTTTTTTAAGGAATCTATGAAAGCTAACAAGGAAACCAACTTCTGGTTAAATTCACAATCCCATATCGGGCATCTGCTTCATGATGTGCCTTTCTTCTCCAGATTAAAGAAAAAGGTTAGTCTTTTCCTTGTCTTTTTTTTTTTTTTTTTTTTTTTTTTTTTTT
>NW_028186612.1:3720020-3853595 GCF_003343005.1 Rhea americana
TTTTTTTTACATAAGGACATTTCTCAGTGCTATTTTTGGTAAATGAGTCAGTTTTTTGGCACATCAGCTACATGGTAGACCACAGATATCATCACTTCAGCTCTTAAAGATTCTGCAGTAACAACAAGATTTAACTGATGCATAATATTGTTCTTCAGCCCTTCAGGGACATCACTAGGGATGTGTCTTTACTGCGTGCCTATACTGCAAATTCCAGGATTGTGTAGACACACATGGACTAGCCTTGAATGAGCTAATTTGTGTCCTGGCAGCAATCCAGCCTGGCAGGACAGAAATTTTCAAGGGGTAATTTGCAGTATTAAGACTGATAGATTTTTTCATTTGGTTCTTTCTTTCCTTCAGTTCCTTCTGGGTTCAGTTTCTTTTGGAGGTTCTCCTTTTCCTTACCCATCAGGCAGGATTTCTACAGATGCAAAGAAACCCTCAAAGAGAAGAAACTTCAGGTGTGTTCCTTCTATTTTGCTCTCTACCCTTGGGATCACCTCTCTGAGAGCACTCACTTGACTTTCGCCCCTTGTGACTTATTTGGCCAGGCTCATTCAGCCAAATCATAGCTGTCAGAAAGCAGGAACCTGTCTCTTGCTGTCCCAGTGCCTCACTACTTTTTACATAGCCCTCCCTATTTGTCTTGAAATCTTTTTCATAAGAAATTCAGCATCATTTTTCTTACCTTTACCTGATAAGTTTTGGTTGCTGTCTCAGCCACCTGCTATCGAACCTTCAGGCACAATGTGTTTGTAGCTGTTCCTCTGTTCCATTGCTTTGTGTGTTGGAGGACTAGTTAAAGGGAAAAATGCAAATTTTTCCTCCCTGATTGTCTGTGCTCTTGATGACTGTAATATGAAGTGGTGCTGAGCACGGCCCTGCCCTGGTAGAGAATGGGTCTAGATCTGAAATTCTGGAGTAGAAGGTGGAAAAGAACCTTTATACACCTCCTGTGTGGTGGAAAGCAAGGAGCCAAGGTCTGACGCCAGACATGTGAGGAACTGCTGCCTACTTCAGAAGGAGAAAAAAGCCTTTCTTCATAACAGAAGGGGGCTACTGTAAACCCAAACACGCCTACATTTAGGATTTTGCATCTAGGTTTGGCCCCAGCTCTTGGTTTTGCTATAACAAGAGCATGAACAAAATGTGTTTGAAGCAGATGGTGATCCTGACCAGCCCGGATTCAAGCAGGTTATGTTTAGCATAAACTCTAGTACTGCTCTCTGTAGACCCTTAGAAGCAGCCACTTGAGAACACTGGGAATTAAGTTTATGGAGTTGTCAAGCCAAGAAAAAAGGAAGTTTCTCGGATGAACCTCAGTAGAGCTGCTTTTTAACTCTCCTTTAGCATTGAGTTATTTTCACCTCCCTGAAAACCACTGATATAGACCAAACACCAGACAGTCTCTTTCTTCACTACAGTGTTTCAAGTTTCAAATGTATTTGTGTCCCTTTATCCTCAGGAACCCTAGCACAGACAAATGATGCAGAAGGCCAGCTGAATTTTGGCTGTGTAGCTGAACAACAACTCCTGCTTTAGTCCCAGAAGATCATCTCAAGGACACTGCTCCCTTTGGGGCAACATGAATATGGAGTACCAGATCTATCCCCAGAGCTCTTCCATGTGTAGAATAGGACACAAGAAAATAGATCATAGATAGCAAAATGTCTTCTGTTGCAAAGCATTGGAGTGGTGTTAGGCAGTAGAAAGCTTCTGGAATTGCACTGATATAATCTTACCTAAATCTACACTATAGAGAAGCATTGATACACTAGGCAACCATCCTTTTTCTTGCTGCCAACAGGCATGAGTAGTAAGAAGGAACCTGTCCTCTTCTAACTCCCCTATTCCAGATTTCCTGAGAGTGAAGAATGAACCTGTTCTTTAGGGCTCAGTAATTCCTTCACCTTCATTTCTTGAACACCACTCTCATGCCATACACTCCCAGCCAGTCTGGCACAGCCTGCCTGCAGCAAGGGGAGGACATAGGCCACCCCTCTGGTGGGATTGGAGAGCAGTCCGTGACTGCGGTCCTCCAGACAAGGAGGAGCACCTCCAGGGTTCATGGCTACTGCATACTGGCCCTAACAGTGGAAATGGCAAGGAAATGGCTTTGATTTCTTCAGCACAATCTGTCCTCATTGCCTATTCATGCTGCCTGAGTAAGGTCCAGACTGTGCCCTAGATCCTGTAGACCGGGAAGACTCTAACTGGAAATAGTATCAGTAGGAGTGTGGCCTGGGAAACATGGTACACTGAAAGAAAATCCATCCCACTGGCATGGGAGACTGGACGCTATGAACTGGCCTCCAACCAGATGATCTGACACCTGCCTAGCAAATTAGTATCTTCTTTTCTGCCCGGGCTAATGGGGCTTGTTTGATAGCACACTTAACTGTGCCTGGGTATTTGTGAAGCACAAGAGATGTGTTTCTATTTATTCTCAGTCATTGCAATCTAAACAGCCTTCCTAGGGCACGGAGACAAGGTCGGGGAATTTAACCACCAGGAAGGTCAGGTCTCCCTGACTATTGGTCTCCCTGGTATGCCCTGCTTTAAACTGTACCTAATAACTTTTCCTTCAAACTTATTACTTGTGTTTGTATGGTAAAACATCTTTAACAAGCTGTTCTAGGAGCTCGTTATACAGTCTTTTAACATTTCTTGGCTTATTTCTAACGTGGGAACTCTGTTAAGGTTCTAGGCAAGGAAAGATCTCCTGAAGAAAAGATTTGCTCTTAGGAAAACATTGCCTACAATTGCCTACCTAAAAGTCACATAAGCCCAAGGATACATTACACATCTGTGAAACCCTGGTAGATATTGACACAGGATCTCTTGAGGACCCAAAGCCTTATGGAGCGGGAGCTGAAGGACAGGTGGGACATCACACAGATCTTGAAATGACACTAGACTTGTGTGTTTAGGCAACTGAGTACTGCACTCAAAAGTCCTTAAATTCAAGGAGCAGCACTTTTTTCCACAAGAGTACCCTAACAGTATCAATGACATGTTAGCAACCAAAGTGTGACCTGACCCTCAGTGCTACAGCTTAGCAAGGAATCTATTACAGTGTTCATTTTGACCTGAAAAAAGACAGTTTTGTAACACAAGAATAAATGGTAGCATTTGGGGATATTCGCTGTGTTTTTCATACTCGAGAAAAGGGCAGATTCTTTCTTTAATTGCAATTGGCCTTAAAAATATACACACCTGCAAGCTCCAAAGTGAAGCACAGCATTTTCCTTGGTGCATTAGGAAGACAGCAAAACCCTTCAAAAGCTCATTCCAGTCAGGGCTGCAGCTGACACCTTTCAATTAAAAGTGCCAGGTCTGCTTCCTCACTGGGGGTGAAGACTAAGGTATAGAGCAGAGAACGTGTCCCATCATGTCAAAATGCTAATGCGATTTTCTTGCACTGAGACACCACACTATTGCAACACTTTTAAACTGAAGCTCTTCAATTAGCATCTAAGACTGGTTTGTTGGGTTTGTCTCCTGCTTCCACAGAGCAGCCCTTTTCACCTTTGATCTAAGGGGAGAGGAGATACGTGGCTAATAAAAGCAGGAATGTGTCAAGTCTGAGCGAACTTTTGCAGATATGTAGTCGTCCACAGGGATTCTCACCTCTGCTCCACCAGCCTCTCAATCAAGGATCGTTGTGGGTAAGAGGATGGGGAACATGAAGTGTTCAGGATCAAAGGATCACGAGGTGGGCTGACAGCATAATTTGAACTAGGTGGCTGAAGGAAACCCTGAGGACCTTAGGGAGGTGCCTCCTGTGCCACATAATCAAAGGCAAGGCCCAGAAGACAGCTCCAGGGTTGTCTTTGGTCATTCTACAGACTATAGACTCTTAGCTGGGATCCTAGTAGTTTATGTTAATAGCATTCGTATCGTTTTTGTTTTTAATTTCCGTGTATTGTTTCCACTGGCAGGTCTGCTTGCAGTTGCACAAATGGAAAGGGGGTGTGCATCTGTGAAGGGTTTTCTGGTTTAGGTGCCCTCCAGCAGGAGCAGGAAGGAAATGAGTCATTCCACCTCTCTGCTTTGCCTGCACCAGGCTTGCAGAACTGATGAGGATGCATCGAAAAACCAATAAAATACTTCCTCAATGGGTAATTTTTATGGTTCTTTCTGCACCCTCTAATCCCCTTGGTGTTTGGTTTTCAAAAATCTAAGAAATACTGCCAGCCAGAGGAATATCGTTGCACTTGATTCTACCAACTTGGAAATATAAAAGCATGATTTTGAAAGTAGCAGTTGCACCTCTACATATAAACTTGAGTTCTGCTTAGCACCTACAACAAAGGTTCATTATTCTCTTTGCAATAGATAAAAGATACAGCACGCAGTCTCAGACTTCCCACACTAACTCCCTGTTTATCCTGTCTGATTTGAGATACTTCAGTGTCTTAATTTGGTTCTCTCTGTCCTCTCCAAAGACTCCTCTTTCTTCATTGGCAGTATATTGAACTGTGTTCCTAACTTTCATCTTATGAATTGCACCTGAGCTAGATAGTAGAAGACGCTAAATTATGAATGCTCTTTTTGAATAACCTTGATGAGGTTTTACAAGTTCATGCTTTTAGTGGTTTGGGAATTATGTTAATCTAAAAAATTAATCTAGTAATAAATTGTCACCTTGGCTGATTTTTTTTTGGTCCCAAATGATTTCAGTGTTAGCGTGTCTTTCTCTCCTTCTCTTTGTTTCATGTCTGACTTTCAAAAAGTGAGGCACATTATAAATTAACACCAAAGGTATTGGCCACGCTTTAGGACCCTGGGAGACACAGAAATTCCTTGTATACCTTCTGCAAAAGCATCTGCCCTGAACATGTTAACAATTCACATGCCCATTTAAGAAAATTGCCATACTCTTCACGTTTTGTTCGGATGGAGGTGGAGGGAGGTCTGATGTCAAGGAGCTTAAATGAATTCTAGTTTTAATTCTTTAAGATCCAAAATAAAAATGCTTTACTTCTAACATCACTGTGATTACCTATGTTTCACACCATGGAATCACAAGACCCTCGTGACTGACATGAACATATGGGGCATATACATAAAAGGCTTTGCTAACATTTAGGTATAACTCTGTCTTTCCATATTTTTCATGCATTTAAAGTTCATGTGAATCAGCTATGCTGAAAAGAAGTGCAGTTAGTTAATGATATGAACAATTACATCTAATTATTGTGATTATCTCGGTTACAGAGAATTAAGCTGACAGCTGAAGTATTTCACAAAGGCCCATTATGGCATTAATCACAAACTCTTCTCCATACCTAGCTTGTACACACCACTGGTGTTGGTTGTAAAGAGGCAACGGTTCATGGAAGAAGAGATGAGTGTCGAGCAGGATGTCTTGGCCTGATAACTGTGATGACTACAGTCTTTCAAGACTTGAAAAATGCTTTATAACCTGGATGTCAGTGGTTGTGATGCTCAGGGTCTCAGCTGCATTGTAACCAGGGATGTGTTCGAAGTTACCTCTAATGGATAAAGATGGCAGGACCTTGGGACCAGCCTCCCTTAGATCTTCTTTCCTAGCAGTGATGATTGCTCCAAGTAACCTTTTCATACCAGTGAGTCAGGTACATTACTAAGTGTCCTAAAGAAGTTATTGCTTCTGCGTTCACGCCACGTTAACTTCCTATTAACAGTCAGATTCACTAACTGATTCAGGCAGTCATAAATCAGTTGTCTAGTACTGTGAGGCTGCTCTGTGCTGCTACTGATGCACTGAACTGAAACACCGATAAAATGTAGACATTTAATTGTATATGGTGACATTTTCTTTGAGAGTCTCATTTATGGCTAATATATGAGGTTTTGATACCTTAAAAAAAATCTGCAGCCCAACCCTCCCCTCTGTCTCATTTAAGGCTAACTGTACTCTACAGCTCTCTGGCAAAGATATTGTGATAATCCCAAAATCAAAACATTTAAAGTCAGAGAATTCAACATTAGAGGGTTCACTTCAACCTAAAGCTGATAAAGCACAAAAATGCAAAAAAAGAACCCCAAACACTCTTTAATCTATCTTGCAGTGACACAATTTAAATGAACAAATATGAAATAAACTTTTCAACATAAGTTAAAATTAATCTAAAGATGTGGTTAGTGAGATGCTGAAATCAAACCTGGTACTATTGGTCAGAGTTCAGATTATTTAAGTGTCTTCTTTTTGCTGAAATTCCTACATTTAAATGAGTGGTTTCGAACAAATAGAGAATTCTAGATCTTCTATCTCAAAATCTTAAGTTTTCTCATAATCTCAATCCTTTCTCCATTTTTGTAATAATTTTCAGTTGGAAATTAATGTGAGACTTGTTGGACTGGTTTAGCTGCTTTATACATCCCCGACACCTATTGCTTTGTTTTCCGGTGCTGGTCTCGTGAATGGGAGTAACTGTTGCAATTAATGATTTAAATTCAGATGTGTACATCAACATCATTCAGTTTGAAGATACTCTGGCACAGTTATCCATGGTGATAAATGAAGAATCTGATTGTCCACCTCACTCTCTGAACTTTATGATACTCTGTTCAGTGTTAATTACAGTTCAGTCTTGCCTATAAACTAAAGCAAACTACTTTGCAAACAAAATTGTTATGTCCAGTGAGTCCTCCCCACACCCAAATAATCTCACTGTCCTTGCAGGGTCGTAAATCCCATTCCTGAGCTTTTTCCAGTTTCTGTCCTAAGGGAGCCGATCCTCAAAGGTGCTGAGCTCTGACAGGTCCCAGGCTGTGAGCCTGCAACCCATTTCTTGGAGGTGAAGCACCGTGACCTGCCAGGAGCCTGGCAGGAAAATCAGCCCACAGGGAAATGCTAGGTGGAGCAGATTCAGTGGCAGGATCAGTCCTCTGATTCCCAGACCTTTCCCAGGCAGAGAAGGCAACATATTATCACCAGAACAGTGTCCACCTGAGGAAAGACAGCACTGATGAAAGAAAAGAATAATGATGCCATTACCAAATGTGAGTCATCTGATTGATGGGAACTGGCATCCCAAATTGAT
The DNA here is from genome assembly GCF_003343005.1 of Rhea americana. Classification (NCBI taxonomy): domain Eukaryota; kingdom Metazoa; phylum Chordata; class Aves; order Rheiformes; family Rheidae; genus Rhea; species Rhea americana. Next base: position 3,727,055 of record NW_028186612.1, read on the forward strand.
TTTTAGACTCTGAGCAATCCCCCAAAAGTAAGGCAGTTGAGAATTGTACATTTTCGCATCCATCTACCAGCAGCTAATTTACATCGGAGTTGGACACAGAGAGATCAGCTGATCTGAGCATGGCAAGAACCTCGTGCTCCCCCCCCCCAAACAACCAAGCAATGGCCTAACACAACGAATAGAAAGGGAAAAGGCAGAAAAAAGTGGTTCACTGAGCAGCTGGACTATGACAGAAATGTCTGAAGAATTCAGGTCCCATGTCTGCAGTAATACAAATACTAATGTGATTTTTTTTCTTTGTGCTCGTTTCAGTAATACTTCTGCTGAAAATCATGGGGAAAACAATATGTAGCTAATAAAGCTCCCTGCTGGGCATATAATCACAAAATGCTTATTCTTGCCTCATCACAGCAGCAGAAATCCTGCCTCCTTTTTTCAAAGCAAATAAAGCACCTTCTTGTTATCCTTGGGAAAGGCGGTCGGGAACATTTCTGTGTGATGAAGAGGGTGTGTGTGAGAGTCTGAAAGGCAGAGAGAGCCAGAAGGAATTTTCTTCTTGGGAAATACTTGGTGATCAGGCCACGCAGCATTCCTCCGAGATGAAAAAAGTACTTCTTCCACAATTAAACAAACACTTGAATCAAGCTTGCAGAGTGGAGCCGCTTGGCAGGTAAACCTCTGCTTCGTTCGGGATTCGCTGTGATTTATGGCTCTCCATTGAATTGAAACCCAGAAACTGTTTTGGCTTTGAACCCTGCAAGTGTTCTGTGTGCCCTGGGCTGGGTTGTGTGTGCACAAACATTGCAGGAGAAGGCAACAAAGCATAGGGGTGTGCAAGACCAAGGAGGGAGCTCACTAGCGTTGCGTGACACTGGTTCGGCAGGTGACCTTGGCGCTGCTGCATGTGGTTGTGTTGATGAGTGCGTTGGAGAAAGATGCAGGTTCCTCCCCATGCTGTACTGACATTGAAATCTTTCCAAGCTCATATTTCTGACTGGAGAGCAAGTGGGTTAATCAAGGTGTAACCTGGGTTTAAGACTTGCTCCTCGGTAAAATGTCACAGCACTGCAGGCATTAGAAAAGTGGCAGCTTTCCTTTGGGAAGATGCCACCAACTCTACCGGGTGTCTCCAGGCCTAGAAATGCCTCTTAGGGAGCTCAGAAAATGATAGTATGGGTGAGAAAAGAGCAGAGTGCTCAAAGTGGGCTTTACAATTTTTTTTGTTCAAATTGAATGTGATTTTTTTGTTTGATGGTGTGCACATTGGTGCTGAAGAATCTTTGGCTGCAAGATGAATTGGTGCAAAGAAAAGGCAGCCTGACTTAAACAGATGCAGCAAACTGTTGGTGCATCTCAGTTTTTGCTAACTTTGTTGGGGGGGGGGGAAGCCAGTCTTTCAGCCTGAGGCTAGGCAGTGGCTGAGCCAAGCTAAAGGTGACATGGAGCAGAACCAGCTGGGTGAGGCCTTTGCACCTTTTTTAATCAGGAGGGGAAGTACTGAGGAGAAAGGAGCAAATACTGGTATGTTGCTGATTTCCTGAGCCATGGCCAAGTTTGAGTTTCTTGCCAACCCTAAGAAAATTCTGGGGCTAAAATTTGGGTTTTGGAGCTTTAGGTCCTTTCCTCCCCTCTCCCTGTCTCACCAGCACTTGGAGAAGTCCCCTTTAATGCTACATTTGGTATCTGGGTCCCATCCAATAGCTCCCACCTGGCCTAACCCAGACAGTGCACCTTGTGCTCAGAGGCCAGGGAGCTATGTAGCAGCTGCCTGCTCCTCTCCCTAATCGAGGTGCCGTTCTCCTGTCATTCTCATATTTAGCGTTGCTCTACTCTTCGATTCCCAACTTTGCTCTCCTTCTCGATTCCCAACTTTGCTCTCCTTATGAAATGAGGAGGATTAGGTCCAGATAGAGCCATGGGCAGCCGGGGACTGATGTGCTCAGGAATTCGTATCCCCACTCCAAGGAGCCCTGGGAGAAGGCTACCAGAGATGCATGGCTGGGAGGCTGCAGTGAATTCCCCACATTCCTCCCTGGCCTGGCAGGATGATTCAGAGACTAAAACCTGTGACAATAAAGGTAGGGGAATAAAGCTGCTTCCCAGGCTTCTGAGAGCCATTAAATGTAGTATCTTTCAGCGCCCCGAAAGCTAGGAGACACCAAGGTGTGCTTGGCCGTGAAGTCACAACTGGTGAGTGGCACGCACAGGATGTCCCGAGGGAATAAATTCAGCCCTTGCTGTAATAAAATGTTCATGGAATTCAGGAGAACAGGTTTTTCCATTGGCTTTTGCCTTTGCTGCTAAAAGGTGTGCTCTTCCTGTAAACCAACCAGTGCACAGATTTTACCTGCTGTAAAATCCTGGGGGAGGCAGAGCAGAGCACTGTAATCTTTTCATGGGGTAAATAAGACTAAGTCAGCAATGGGCAGAGCATGTTCATTCACCTCACCCAGTTACATTGCAGTAAAATCTACAAGGTTTTTACAGCTCTGTTTTTATATCACTGTAAAAGCCACATTGTTAAAGCCGAGAAGGCCAACCTTCAGTGCCTGAAAAAGGAACCGAAATGGCAGCTTACAGATGCCAAGACTAAACTGAGTTGCACTTAGTTAAATTGGATGCCCATCATCGGTATTGATTCCGTGAGTAGAGACAATATGCACAAAGCAGTGCTATTTAATTTAAATGATAGCAAGCTCTTCCCTTCCAAGTCATGGTTTGACCTTGAAGATGAAAAGCCATCAGGCTGGGTGTGAACAAGTTGGTGGATATAGCTTAGGAGCAAACTGGAGCTGTGCTCAGAAGAGGGGAGACGCAATCAGAAATTCAGACAGCTTTTAAAAAGATAAGAGAAGATACAGGAACAATTAGCTACAGCCTATCTTAACTACACATTTTATTGCAAAATGGATCACTTTCTCAAAGTTTCAGGATGAGTAATGACCTTTTGCAGTTTTATCAGTAATTTTAAACCTGTTGCCACCCAACTGTGATGCCGGTTTAACTAGGCAGAGAAGGACCCACCTTAACACACTGTACCTTCTGCATCTGCCAAAGTCCAAACCTGGAATGCAGAGAGCAAAGAGAACCAAAATGAGGATCAGAAACTTAATCTATATGGGATTCTTAAACTGTTCTATTATTCTTAGAATATTATTTACTAGTGGGAGTTTTGCTGTTTACAGGAGCCCGAGTGCCTCACGCCACCTTGATTTCATGGTTCTTCCAGATGTACATAGGTTTCAGCCATGCAAAGGCAAAGGAAGCCAAGTGCATATGGCATGTCCGTAGTAGTATAGCTAAAAGGACTGTTGCCTTCTGGAACAAGGTTCTGATATGACCTGTGCTATGCAGTCTCAGCTTTCGAGTGTTTGTCATGGTAACCCCAGCTCTGACAGCAGCTTTGGAGGTTTCTGATGAGTGCAAGGGGTGCAAGGCAGTCTGCAAGCACCAGGCTTGCTCTGAGCACACATGCGGAGTCAGGCCTGTCATGGGCTTAGCAATGGTGGTGCCTTAGCTTGGGTGGCAGATAGGTGTTGAAGGGCACAAAGCAGCCCAAATAGTGATGCTTCTAGCCACCTACAGAGGCAAGAATAGGGTTACCTAAGTAAAAGTAACCATGAAAGTTAAAGAATTGTATGAGATTTTGTGAATCCTCCTGCAGGCACCACTTCTCACTAGGTCTTGTCATGGAGGTTAAAGGAAGCATATGTAGATGCTATGAAGAGACATGAGTGGTTTCAAATGCAGAGGACTTATGCTGGGCAGTGTGGGATGCTGAGGGGCTTGTGTTGGGCATGGGGAATGCTGAAGGGGTTGTTCTGGGCAGTGTGAGATGTCAAAGGGCTTGTATTGCGCAGTGTGTGCACCGAGGGGCTTGTGTTGGACATGTGAGATGTCTGCCTGCCGTGGGGGCTATAGTTTAACTGAGGAGGGCAAAGGAGTTTCCATAATGCGCTTTCCTATAACCACTTTCAGACTCTTTGCCCTTCTCTATGTTTCCTCCAAGGCAAAAACTGTCCTGCCCTCATCACCTCTGCATCACTGGGTTTTCCAGTCTGACTAATCCATCAGCCTCTTGCATCCTCAATTCTGCAGTCTGTCCTCTGGGCTGAAAGTTTTGCTGACCTCCTCTGGAAATCCCCCCATCTTGGGGCTTTTAAGAGGAATCTTAAGAGTCTTGCTTGCGGGGAACTGACCTCACTCATGAACACAACCCCTGGGATGGTGCCCCTGTCCAAGCCAGCATCTCCTTTCTGCGCATCTGCCACTGGGACGTGAAGGGACAGCCAGGCTCCTGGCACAGAGGCCCTAACAGTCCTAATACCAAATTGCTTTCCAATGTAAGTCTCCCACATGTGTTACTATCACACTGGGACTTTTCCTGTGTGTCAGGGGAGCTGCCAGGTTTATCCCTGCAGGCGGACGAGCGTTTTGAATCCTCCAACCACTCCACCAAGTGTTTGCATCGAGCCCACCTAAATCACTGGAAACAAAAACAAACAGAACAATAACTGCAAACTTCCCCCAAACGTTCAAGTAGAGGGAAATTTTATTTTCCCACACTGGGTTTCCTCTCCTTCCCTCTTCCCCTTCGCCAGCGTCACACTTCTGTGCTAAAAAATATCTCATTAAGCGTAGGAGACAGGCTGTAGGGAATCAGTTCAACTGAGACAGAGCCTGGGGACAGTGCAAGCTTTTTATTTCTGCTTTCTATCTTGCTGTCTTAATTGCAAAACTTGTAACTTTTCTTCTGCTTTGAACTCCTGCTTCTGCAAGCATTTGTGGTTACAGCTTCTATTTCTACACTGGCAATTTTTGACGCGCTTTTTTTTTTTAATCTATGAAAAGAAATATTCTCCCTCCGTCCCAGTCCCTAGCAGCCTTTTAGACCTAGCCCGTGGGTGCTCAGTTTAAGGCTTTCCCTTTGAGAGGCTGTCGCCCCTCGGGATTAATTCGCGGCTCTGGGTGTCCTCTTGCGGGAAGGGAGCAGAGCGTGGCGGCGCGGGTGCCGGCCGCGGGAGAAGAGGCACCGCGTCGAGCGGCAGCGGGAGCAGAAGCGGGAGGCCGGGCCGGCGCGGCGGCGGCGGCGAAGACGGCCAGATTTCAGCGGGGAGGAGCCAGGGCCAGCGCTGCGCTGGGGCTCGGGCGCTTGGCCTCAGTCGAGGCGCTGGGCAGGCGGCGGCGTGCGGACGCGGGAGGGAAATGCGTGGGGAGTCATAGCGCAAAGGCATTTCCAGCCAAGGGGAAGGAAGCGGCCTCCGAAGGGAGCCCACGGCGGGGATTATCGGAGCAGAAAGCAGAGGGAGCCCGCCGGGTCTGGCTCCCCCCCGCCACGCTTGCAGCTGGGCACAGCTGTTTCCTGGAGCCCTGCTGCAGCTGTGTACGTTATTTTGCAGCAATGGAATCGAACGGCAGCTTCCTCGCTTGCAACAGTAAGTCAAAGAAATGTCTTTATGTTTCAGCTCTCTTCTGTCTCATCGCAGAGCTTGCTTTTTCCCCCTCTTTCCTCCACCCCAGTCCCCGTCCCGTGCAGCATGTAACCAGCGTTACAAGGGGGTGATGAGCGATTTTTTTTGTTATTAGGGTTAGCTGTTTGGTAGGAAGAGCACGTCGGCTGATGAGAGTGTGCAAGTCCTGAAAAGTTGATCCAAATCTCCTCCCCTTTTCGGTGAGACTGAGAGCGGGATGGATGCACAGCTGCGTAAACTCTCGGGGCTTGGGGGAAGACAGCAGGGCTCGAACCCCAGCTCAGGAGCTGCCTTCACGACACCGTAACACTCAATAGCTAAACTAAACTAAAAACAAAACAAAACAAAACAAAACAAAAGTACTGTTTCTAAAAAGGAAGAAATCCTTCCTGCACTTCCAGTCAGTGAGATTTAGAAAGTCTCAATCAGTACTGAGACTGGTAGGCTTGTCTGATAAACAGGGCAATCAGACATCCCTTATTCCCTGGCCTCACTTTAATATATTGATTTAGTACCTCTTCCTTGTATACTGCTCACTCTGATGAGCAGAAACAATTCAGGGCTGTGCATAGCTATCGCAGATGGGTTGAAATGGGATACTGCGATCCTACAGAAATGGGAAAAGGCTGCAGTGCTTACTTTTTTATTTTATGAGATTGTCATTGTCTTAGTGCAAATGTGCTGTGAACAAAAATAAAAATAATTAAATTAATAGAGCAATAAGTGCTTGACCTTAAATATAATCAATTAACATGACCAGGAGAAATGTGAAAAGATTCCCGCCGGCTCAAAAACTCTTCCCTCTGATTTCCCCAGATGCTGGAAATCTGAAAGGAAGGTGGAACAGAGGCTAATGTTAATCTTTTTGTAGGTATATCATTCGTTATACAGTCACTGGGGAAAGAAGGCTAGAAATACATCTGGAATTATTAAAATCTTTCCTATTCTGGCTTCCAGATCATTTTTCATTGAGCATTATTTAGTCTTCTGGGGTTAGGAACCAACAGGAATTCAGTGACTGTTTGTTAATCTGCTTTCTTGTCTGAAGTAGAAGAATACACAAATATTTGTATATAAAAATGTACAAGAACTAAGCTTTAAAAAACTGTATTTACTGAAATTCCTTGACACACAGATTCACAAATGCCAAAGTAATTTTGGATGCCCAACTATGTAGACAAAAAAATTGCTCACATCTTTATTTGTCAGCAGGATCAGACTTGTGCTATCTATTTTTTTTGAAGTTACTTGGCTCCTACAGCTGATAGATGTGGCTATGGCTGTATGCTGAGACTTCCTTTCTTTCTGTCCAATGAAACTATAATGTTAATAGCTGTATTTTCTGTGTCAGAACTAACCACATACCTAAAATTCTGTCTCAGTAAAATATTTGACAGCGAGTAAAAGACTTCTTGAGATATCCTCAGAGAGCAAAAATGGGTTTTACTGTAGATGCGAGTGTGTGAAATATTTGCAGAGCTTTTGTTGATTCTGCATTTGGATGGAGATCTGGGTCCTGGGATGAAAACTGAGCAGGAGCTCATCTGTTTTCCATAGAGTCAATGCAGCTACTTTAATTTAGTGGTCTGTGCCTTTTATTTTGAACGTGTTTGGGTCAACTGCATGAGCTTCTTGTGCTTTCTTTTCTTTTTTCTTAATAAAGAGACATCTACATTTATTATGCAATAACTCTGCTGGGCACTGTGGGCTATTAATAAGCTTTATCTTGACTCATGAAGCTGGCATGACCCAAACTGGGAGCCCTTGTGCTCACAGAGCTTATTGAAAGGCTAATTTGCACTATGCCTTATTTCTATACACTGTCCTCTTCATCTCAGACACTGCACACATTGTGTTGGGAGTGCCAGAGCCCCGTGAAGGGGACACGCTCTGCGGCAGCCCGGGACACGGGGCGAGCATCAGCAAAGAAATCACTTAAATCCTTCAGAACTGTCCACTTCCTCATTCCTCCTGTCAGCCAGTCCCAAGAACTGACTTCTGCTTGGTTTGAATTTCCAAATGAGTCATCTCCACCTGCCCTGAGCTGGTTTGGAGGAGTCTCCTTTTGGGACCTGCACCCGTGGGTGGAGATGCTGCTGCTGAGGATTAGCTGGGATCTGCTCTGATGAAGCTGGAACATTGCTGCTCTCAGACCCACTGAACAAAATGCTCCTTGTGCAGCACACTTGGTGGAGGATGTTACAAACGCGTTACATGGAAAGCTTTTGAACCATAGCATTACTACTAGCGCAGGAGAGTTTCCCATAGTGCCACTTAGCAGTACATTAACTTTGCAAGCTGACTCTAATTTCAAGGACAAATAAAAGTTGTCTTGGGACTTTTCTGTTTTTATACAAAGACTGCTAGATTTCCAGTCAGAACACTGTTTTTAGTAAAACTGAAGCACACAGTTGTGTTGTAAATTTTAAGTTTTAGTCAGCTTTAAGACCCTTTTGCCAGTATGCAAGGCTCAAACACAGATGAGTAGGGGCAAATAGATGCTTTGGAAAAACAGATTATAATGAGGAACTGAGAGAGGGAGAAGAAGGAGATATAGTCACTTGGAAAACTACTGTAGGTAGCTGAGATGAAAGGATAAAGCCAAATGCTGGAAGAAGAATGCTGGAGGGGAGGTGTATGGGGAAGGAATGGCTTGGGCAAGATCTGAAACTCTGCTGACCAGATGGGCAGCTCCAGAAGCAAAAGTGCCCATGATGTGGGAGCAAAGTATAGTTTCCTTCACATGGAGGTTGAAATGTGTGAACGGGTATTTGAGAGGGAAGGATGAAGATTAGCATGTAGTGATTTGTGAAATAGCAGATCGGTGTCTGTAGGGCCTTCAAGAGACTCTCCTGAAGGACTACCATGGCACTACTGCTGAGTTGAACACTGCAACACCCAGGGTGGATTCAGCTGGCTAAATGCAGGTGTCTGTGCAAAATCTTGGGCTTACAGGGATCAAAACAAGTGAATTGCACTCCATCTTTCTGCTGGCATGTTTTCCGTGTGCTGTAGACACCTGAATATAGATGAGACTAAACTGTAGTCCACATGTCTCCTAGGTCCTTACTGTAGGTCAAGAGTCTCAGTCCTTACTCAAGCCCACCAGGATGGAAGACTGCAGATCTTGAGTTAAACAGGCAGATTTCAGTTTTACTTTATTCAGATGCAGAAAATTTTGTGACTGTTTCTTCTAAACTGAGCCAATACAGAAAATGTCTGCAGAAATTCTCATGCCTCGGACTGCTCCTTACATGGATGCCTTTAAAGCCCTTTGTGGAGATATACAAAACAAGTTTCTCTGGCTGTTACTAGCTAAATTTAGAGTGCTGAATTTTTAGATAAATCAGTCTGGAAGAACAAAAAGATTTTTTTCCTTATTGTGCATAATTGAATTAACCTCTCTCCCTCCCCCCCCCCGCCCCACTGATCCTGAATGACAAGAGTAACCTGCATTTGGGTTGCAGAGAAAAATTTAGCTCCTGATAGAAAAGTTGAGAAAAGCTGTAAGTGACCTAAAAAATGGAAACTAGAACTCACTTAAAATTAACTTCAGTTTTATTAAATTAACATCTTCATTAACACAGGCCTAGAAACATGACTTAAGTCATAGCTAGAATTTATGCAACAAAACTGCACAGATGCTCCTTGCTGTTGGTTCTGGTCCTATCTATCAGGTTGGCATTCTCCTGTTAAATTACTTTCCTCCCACCCTTCTCACACCAGCTTCTGGAAAAGCTGTATGTAACTGCAGCCTGTGCCTTTTTTGGTGCCTCTTGCTCTGCACCAAGTCTCCCTGTGTGCTATGGCGGAAGGACCAGTGCCCTTCGGTCTGGTTTTGAGCTCCTGAGTGCTGTGAACTTTAGTTAGGAGTTTTGCCTGGATTTCATCAGAAGCATACGGCGGCAGCACTGGCTTTGGATGGGTCACAGCCAGTGTCATGTGTGGCTACAGGAATCTTTGGAACGACCCAGAATGGCAGAAATATTTGTGTAGATTTTCACAAATAAAGGTCACACTTCAAATTGGCTGTAAAACGTCTGAACAGGGAACTTGGCTCTGCTTCCAATAAGCAGGGCCAGGGCTCTGCACCATGTCAGTGCACTCCCTGGCATGGGTTTGGCCCACACAAGCTAGCACACTCCTGGATGCCAATGGCACAGGCTGGGGACTCTTCCTAGTAGGCAGTCTGGATATGGCCAGCCTGTTTTGAGGAAAGATGGCAACCGTGTGGACTGATCTGAGCAGAGCTAGAGAACAGGCTTCTCCTGGCAAGAAAAGGCAGTGTAAAGAAGAGACAGGCTTGTCGATGTGGCTGCCCGCTTTGCGGAGACGCCCATTCTCAGTGTCACCACAAGGTGGAACTTGGTACATATCACAAGGACTGAAGATGCATCCACGATAAACAAGGAAAACATCTTTGACCTGAGATGCCCCAGCATTCATGGTCCCAGGACCCACTCCCTGCTCCCAGCTCCCACGGGTGTAGTGAGAATGGCAAAGCTGGTGCGGAAGAGTCAGTGGCATTTCTTGGTGGTGGGTAGAAACGGGCTAATTATACCAGTGATACGGAAAAGAGCAGAGGAAACCAACCAGTTTGCTTGAGAGATTTTGTGCTTTTTCTAACAGCCTCCACTGCTCAGCACTGCAGCTAGCTGTGCTTGTTTCCCGGCAGCCAGTGCGCTGAAGGTGCCACCCGTCCTTGATGTGCAGTGCTGCAGATGTAATGATTGTCAGATTTTATTTTCCATCAGGGAATAACACCCCAGCTGGAGAACTGCTTCTGAGGGCTCCATCACCCTAATGAGCGATGGCAGGTTGTTACGTTACTGCAGACCAGCTGGACCATGATTTTTCCAAACTGTCATTAATCCTGGATGCAGTTGGATTGAGTGGTCTCGTGTTTGCTGAGGGTTGGGGATGCATAAGGCCAGATGGTGCAGTTCAGGTGCTGAACCCTACTGCTCTTTTGTAAATAATCCTATGGAGTTTCACTGTGGAGGAGCATGAGAGGGAAGGTGAAACTACAGTGTTTCTTCAGAAAAAAAGTGTCATGTAAAATAGATGACATTTCTTCTTGGTGACAAATACAGAGCAAGGCACAACCTTTGTCCTCTTTAATGGGAAAAAGCTCCCCCTAAAATGAGATGTGTATGTGTTACGTAAACTGCCAGAGGCATTATTAATCACTGTATCATAATTTACATCATGTGCCTGATGCAATGGGGAAGTGGTGAGGTCACCACCAGCACGAGTATTTTCCTTCCAGCCCCAAACTATCACAAATCTGGGCAAAACAGCAGCTGACTTCTGCCTTCTGCCGTGTCATTTGTGGTGTAAAGAGACTCCAGTCAGCATCAGAGCTATGTTGAGTTTGGAGTTGCCTAAAGGTGGTGGCAGTGAGGAGACTGGTTCCAGCCCTAGAGAGCTCAGAATCAATCTGCTTCTTCCTCTGTGAAGTGCTAATAGAGCTTCCTGAGCTCCTTTGCATAGGGAAGTGATGGAGATTAATTCATGGCTTCTTGGAAAATTATCTGAAGAGCAGCCTGAGCATTATTAGTTTTCTCACAGCCCATTTCCTACCAAATTCTCCAGCATTTCTCCCTCTCAAGTGCCTGTTTCCTTGATTTCAAAGCACTTTACTAACTTTGCGACCACGTTCTGACATTGAGTTGTGTTTGATCCGTGAGCAACCCAGCTGGAATCGATAGGATGATTAGCAAAGCCCTGATCTCGGTGCATGGATGTGAATAACTCTGCTCGTGACTGGTACCATTGATTGCAGTGAGGTTGATCATATGGATAAAATTGCATGCTTGAGTCCTTGCAGGCTTCATACCAAGTGAGGTGTTATCTGAGTAAGGGTGGGAGAATTTATCCCAAAGCCATTTGCAGGAATCACTTCCTTCAGCACAGGCGTGTGACACCATGTCATATACCATGTAGCAATAGCGGAGAGTGGCCTGTAATATGCAATGTTACACACATCCATTGGGCTTCATTTATGAGATATTCAAATGTCTTTAAATAACCTCAAGACCAAAATAAATCACCATCGCTTGTTTCCCAAAACAGGGTGTTTCTAGCCTGATGCTGTCATCTTTTTGTTTTAAAAAGCAAACTGATGTTCCTGCCTTCACTCTCCAAAGTCCTAATAACAACAGCACTTTCTATTCTGTAGACCTCCTCAAGGTTAGTAAGTGCCTATCTTGTGCTTTGCTGTGTGCAGACTTCGGGGATAAGTACAGCAAAATGTTCTCTGAGAGCCTGGGAGGCTCTACGCAGCGGTGCTGCTGGCACTGCTTATAGGAGCTAATAGGAAAATGAAACGGAGGGGCTCAGTGTGCTCCCGAATGGATCCCTATGGGAGACTAGCTGCTGCTGGGCTGGAGAGCTGGATGCACAGAAGCAAACTATTTTGCCAAAACTCGAGTACGGGAGATGACTCTCTTCCCCACTCCTTAAATAGATCAGTTCTCTCCAGCGCAATGTGAAATATGGGAAATGCTTGGAGACTACTAGCTAATAAATATCATCTTGCCATTGCATCATGCTGCTCACCTCCTCGCCAGGGCAAGAGTGAAGCCCGCAGCTCTCTGGGGAGTGCTACAGAAATTACAGCTCCAACATCCAGCTCTTGTACATGTAGAAGGATCAGAAGAGATGCGAGGTGTTTCCTAAGGCCTGCCTGCTGCCTGGTTAGCATGTTTTGCAAGATCTCATCCAGAAAGCACCCTTATTCTCCTGTGCTGACTGTGGTTTGTCGTTACTCTGTGTAAATAAGCCGTGACTGCCTTGTACTGCTGTGCCAAGACCAAGCACAGGCTCTGCCTCATCCCTGAGGAGTTTTGTATATGAGGCATATGTCAGGAATAATTTTTTTTGATCCTGTCCTTGTGCTGGCCAAACAACTCAATGCTACGCTCTGATCTGTGAGCGTTGGTAGGGCTTCCTGCAAAGTAGGCAGAAAGAAGGGGAGGATGGGTTGGGCTACAGACCTCCAAAGGCCCCTTCCCACCTGAGTTATTCTGTGTATTCAGTGTTACCACTACTGCTGGATACTTTTCCCTGTGCCAGACTGCAGTATAAATTTGGATTACAAGCACAACTTCAGAGCTGTGCTGAAATGCAGGGTGGGTGACTCACCCGAGTTACGCAGGAAACTGGTGGCAAAGAACAGGCTCGCAAGTGCCTTAGGAAAACGCTCTTCTCTAGCTGGACAAAAGAAAATTAAAACACCATTCACAAACAACTTTCAGGTTGCATCAGCTTCGGCTAAAAGAGGCTTTCAGCCTCCCCTTGCGTTTTGGAGGATAGTAGCTGCGAAGCAGAGCAGCCAAAGTCTCTCAAGCGCGGGCACCTCTGGGCAGGCTGAGAAGCCCTAGGTGCTGTATAGGAGGCATGAGTGACATTTGGGAACCCTCCAACCCCTGGAAATGATGCACAGAAGTTGTATGACTGCAGGAAAGCCTGATCCTGCTACTTGGGCAGCTGCCAGCAGGCGCCTGGGTGTAATTTTGCAGGCAGTGCGTGCAGCCAGTGAGCAAGTGGGAGGCGAGACGTCCCACGGTCCCACCCCCGCTGGTCTCTGCCCTCCCTCCGCCGCTCCTGCTCGCCTTGACGCCGGCGCACGTCGGGGTTTCTGGATGCGTGGGAACCCCTCAGGGGCTGCTCGGGCCCCCCGTCCCTCCCAGCTGCCGGTGCTTTTCCCCGACCCCTGTGCCGGACCATGCAGTGCTTCCGGAGGCAGCCGAAGCGCAGCGTGTCCCAGGAAAACGTCCTGCGGGAGCAGAGCCGCAGAGTGGCCGCGCTGAACGGCGTCAGGCTGGGTAAGGGGCAAGGCGGCCAGGTCCTCGACGCTCCCACGCGCTGGCAGCCGCTTCATTTCTGCCGCTTTTCTCCGCAAAGAGGCACTGCTCCACCCTAGAGGCAGCTCCAAGGTTATTTTTAAACTCCTGAGGTTTCTTTTCCTTTCCTTTACCATCCTCCAGATGTGCAAACCACTGTGTTTGAGGCATCAGAGAAGGTGGGGACCTTTCTGGCAGAGGGTCGTTTTCCAAATCTCCTGCTGGGCTTTCTGAGCTGCTGCTGACGGCAGGGCGTTTGGATACGGCAGTGCCCTTTTCCTGCCTGGTTTTCGGACATCTCGGCGGCGCGTTGCCAGTTGCTCTTAGAGCCTGAGGAATCACTCAGAGGGCTGAAAAGAAACAGGAAACCCAGGGAGTTTCATAATGTCTGCGCCTGGCTCCGAACGGAGTCCTGCTCACCGGAGCGACGGCCCGAGTGGGCAGGTGGAAATGGAAAAATCTCTCTTTGCCCACGGCAGTCCTTTGGATTTTATCCAAAAGGCTCGCTGCCTTTAAAACCAGCAAGCCTGAGTTATGCTTGGTCTTCGACACTCGGTGGAAGAGGGCGAGCAGGCAGGAAGAGGCTTATTTTATAGCAGCTGTAAAATTTATGTGTTTATACCAGACCTGCGAGCGTGCAATGCAGAAATACAGATTATTGCCGTCTCCTATAAACACAGTCCGACTCTCTCCCTAGTGAACTTGGGAGTCTACCTGCTACTGTGACAGCTCGCATTTAATTCTGTTTCCCGTTTGCTGTAAACCTGGAATGGATAACGCAAGGGCTAAAATTTTTGGTGTCTTAGTGTGTAAAGCTGTTTTGTGTAGGATATTAATTTCATGCTCACTGCAGTGCTGTGTGCTTAGGGCTCTCGTATCATTGTCAAAGTCAATCTTCACTCTGAACTTTATGGTACACTAAATATATTCTGTTTGCAAAGTGTGTGACTGATATTTAGGGGGGGTGGCCCTTGAAACGTACATTGCAATTTTCGGTGCAAACGTGTATTTTGTGTTTTGTAGAGGATGCGAAGCAAGACGCAGCCCTTCCGCCTGTAGCAGGCGGGATACAGACGTCTAGCTCAGTGTGCCGATTGCCTTTCTCGTGCCCAGTGTTGTTTTGTAGTTGGAAACCAAAACCCTTGTCCCGCTGCACAGTGCTTTGGGATCTTTAGATGTATACGACAGCTCAGGTTTCTCCCAAACAAGTTTCTACACCTGTGAAACATAGCTCTGCAGAGCAAATCCCATCTGCTCAGTAGAGTGTTAGGGGGCAACTCAGGAGCGAAGCCTGAAATGAGAACTGGGAAAAGATATTTTTGGGAGAAAGCAGTTGAAATGACCACCTGAGAGTATTATGCCGCTGATACCTCAGGAGTGTTTTGTGATTCCTGTATTACCAGATCAGAGCTTCCTATTTTATCTCTAACCTAACCAAGTGCTATTATCTACCTTTTAGATTGGAGGTGAGGTGACTTGCCGAAGGTTATTTAAAGAGTCTACTTGGATCTTGGTGTTCGAGACAGGGTCTAAAACAGTAGCTGTCCTTGTAGGCTCATTTACGCATCTGAACTTGAACTCTCACTGGGTGGACAGTGAGCAGGCCTGAGACGTTCCTTACCCACCCAGTTAACAGGACCCGCACTGTCTTCTGGGTCTACCTGTGGCTGGTATGGTCTGTACGTTGGGTCACTGCCAGCAGAGGTCATCTCTGGGTGACTGCTGCCTATCTGAAGGCCCTGGCGAGGTACCAGCTTTCAACATCAAGGAAATAATGGAGCTGCTGACACCCATCATGTCCTCTCCTGGCCAAACCCATCATCTCCTGGAGGCAAACATGTCTCCATTCCCTCCCTGGCTTCTCCGTCTGCCCTCTGACTCAGGCTCCCTGCAATCTTTGATCTTTGCCATGCTTTCACCACACACCTTCTTTCTTCATTTTTTCTTCACATGCTTGCAAAGTGCCGTGGCCTCCTTTGCTAGGTCATTTTTCCTGAGTTAACCGTTAACACTGTTAGAGTTCAGCTACAGCAGGAGGCTCAGGAAAACAAAAGAATGAAGCTGTCATGCCCTTTCTTGGGCAATAAGGTATATTAAGACCCAGGAGGACACTACTGACGGGCTGTGAAGGGTCCAGGGTATATTATTGTCATTTAATTCTTCTTTTGGGACCCATGGAGAGCCCTAAGACTGGCACTGAGGGTGAGTAGCTGATTCAGGAAGAGGCTGGATGCATTCCTTCTGGCCTGGTCCATAGGCACATCAGCCAAGGACGGGTGAGAGGGCTGCTCTCAACCCATGGTTGGATCCTCTGAAGAAGAAGGGGAACTTTGATCCATGCTAACACATTAACTAAGCCTGCAAGGTGAGGGGCTCTCACATTCTGCTGGAGTCCTTCCTGTATGGATCTGGCCTGGAGGAAAGGAACCTGCCCTTGACCACTGCCTATGGCCGACCAGCTTTGCCTGTATTACCTGATCTTCTCACAAAGAAAATACGGTCTTTTTGTCCATGATCACACCTAGATTGTGCCTTTTCACTGGCAGTCACTACAGCAAAGGCTGTTTGTATTGTGTGATGTGGCTCATCACACCTGCTGTGTGGAGCATCTGTGTAATGAATCATTTCACAGTTAACGGGGGATTTCTCATTACACGCTTATGCACATAAGCAGCTAAAGGAATTGATGGCTTTCCTACTTTCCTATTCACATCACCCTAGGATGGCTTGTCCTCCTCCTAGTCCTGTAACGATGCCCTGCCTGGCTGGGATCTGAGGAAAGAGAGGGAATGAGGCCAGGAGCCAGAATAGAAATTTTGTGGGTCAGTATAGAAAAGGAAGAAATTTATCCCCTTAACCTCGAGGGATGCCAGAGTAGCATTAACTAAGCCTAAACCTACATTACCTTCTCTGCCCAGAAGATCTTTGCCTCGGTAAAGGAAGCCTCAACACTGCAACTCAAGAGACCCCAAACCCTGTGATGCTGCCATGGTGTCTGCTCTTCCTCTGGGTGGTCTGGTCTCTTATAAACCTGCACATTTGCCTGACCCTCAGCAAAACCAAGAGAGTCCCAGAACCCATGGCTGGGGTGAATCTTTTGCCCTTCTGTGCTTGCAGGAAGTCAGATTTTTATTTGTGACTTTCTGAAGTTTCCTAAAGTGTTTGTATCTCCCTCTCACATCTCCTCCAGATGAGACACTGGGGCCAAGAGGCCCAGATGATACTGTAGCTCAGGCAGGTGTTTAATTAATGAGATAGCTAATTGAATGTAGAGGAAAGCAAGACCACAGTCACCCTCTCAGGATCTCCAGCTCCTACTGTGCTGCTTTTCAACTCTTGATGCCTCACCTGGGCTCAGCTCCAGGTCTGCTCTGTAGCAACTTTGAAATCAGGAAAGCAGCCCGAACTCCTCAGGGGGTGAGCACTTTGACAGAGATCTCAGGCTTTTTTTGGCAGTCAAATTTTCTCTTTAAGCTAGGTATGCTGCAGTGCCATGACCTACCTTGGTACTCCGCAGCCCGCCAGCTACCCTACCTCTGGGATCCAGCTCAGTGGTGGGTGTCTGGAGTTAGGGGCAGCTCTTAGGCCTCATGTTGGGTCTTGTCTTTTAAGCATGTCTGAAGTGATGCTTGGTGGATAGCAGTAACTCAAGGCAGCTGTGTCTTCCAAAGAGGAAAAACTCAATGACACAGAGGAATAGTGCGCAGTCATACAAATGTTTTTACATAAAACGACTAACTTGGATTCCTGTTGTGTGTGACCCTGCATTATGTTCATGCAGCTCGGGGAAATATCCCAGGAAGCAAGTGGCAGGTGGCTGCAAGTGGCTGAGTGATTATTAATGACAGTGATATGCATCATCCAGATAAGGTTAGCAAAAATCCCATTGAATCAGGACACGTTTGGCAAGTGCTACAGAGTTAAATGGTGTTGCACCAGCTCTGAAAGAGCCCTTCATGCAATCTCAGAGAGGCAAGGTGCCTATTATTCAAAGCCCAGAATGTGTTTCTCATGTTTCATTCTTTTGCCTTCCCCAGCCCACATGCTCCTGGTCTCTAATTAATGGTTAGTTTAAGGGGCAGATTCTCTAAGGTAGTTAGGTATGTAGAAGTCATATACTGTTGAGATATTCAGAACAGTAGGAGGCTAATTCTCTGTTTTGAAAGCTATAGTAGATGCCTGATGCCTGTTTGGATATCTAAGTGCCTTCCTGAATCTAACCTAAAATGAGAAATTTCTGAAGTTCCTGGGACCAGAAAGTCTGGTTATTACTATTTTGCATTGTGGTGCCCAATAGGGTAATAAATATAAAGGACCTCTTGGATGCTAGCTAGACAAAGAGAAGATGCTACTTATAGACGTAATGCTACCTGTCACCGCCCTTGTCTATATATGTTGTAATCTTCATGACGCCTCTAAGAATACACAAGGGGTCTGTTGTGGAGCAAGTTTCTGGGTCTCTCTGTTCTTCTGTCCTCTCCAGAGCTGGCTGCACTGCAGTGGTCTGTCTCTGTATTTGCCTGTAATGTCATATGGAGGAAAAACCCTATATACGTTATTTCTTGTGTAGCCTTATCAATGTTTTCTCCACAGGCCTGAAAGATGACAAGGATCTGAAGTTCCTTCTGAAAGGCAGCCAGCTGGTCAAAGTGAAGTCAGGTTCTTGGAAAAAGCAGCGGTTTTACAAGCTTCAGGAGGACTGCAAAACCATATGGCAGGAATCAAAGAAGATGCTGAGGACTCCAGAATCACAGACCTGTAAGTATTTTTCCCTGCACCACAGGGCTCAGGCACTGTCTGAAGTGGACCAGAGCCTTTACTCTTGCAGTAGTGAGGCAGGAATTGGAGCAATGGGGCCAGATCCTTCACAGCTTGGTACCACACAAACTGAGAGATGGTGTCAGCTCCAAGACAGTTGGGAGGAATCTGCTGAGTCAGGATCAGCCATATTTCCCAAGCTCATGAGCTACCACTGAAAGATGTCATGGAGAGGAAGAGTAGGAACCACAGGGGCTACATGGTGTGTGGCATGGCATGGCATGGCGTGGTGTGTGGAGGGAAGACCACACCAATGGCAGATGGGATCAGCTGTTACGGAAATGTCATGTTGGAGCACTGGGTGATGCTGAGTTCAGCAGCTCTGCCTCATTTCCTCCCCAGTGCAAGAGTTCAGGTTACTCAAGTGTCCCCATGGCATGTAGCCATCATGCTAGATGTGAGACTTGGCTTGAGTGTCTGCAGTGTTGTACAGTGTATTTTGGCTGTTGGTCTGGGCTCTGCTAGGACACCTCTTACCTGTCCTGCAGCTCCTAGGAAAGCAGGTATAGGTGTAGGCTAGTATTGAAGCCTCACAAGGAAACCACCCTGATGTGGAGATCAAAGGGTTTGCAGAAAATGTGTTCAGAAAGGAAAGCCTGTTCTCACCCTTATCCTGGAAGCTTGAAACCTACCCCACTGTCATCCATGGGAATAAGTCCAGATACAACAGTCACCATCGTATGAACACAGGGAAAAAACATTTAGTGTCAGCATCACCCAGCTTGGGACTATCATTACCTAAGGACTGTAGAGTCAAAATGGAAGAGTGTCAAAAATCAACAGTGGAAGAGGGAAAGGAGGATACTCATTATAACAGTGGGATCAAGCAAGCTGTGTATCTGTATCTGTTTGTTCTCTCCTCATTTAGTATTTTTCTGCCATATTTCTCTGTCACTGATCATAATGGGCTTATAAAGCCAGGAGGTGAATGAATAATGCTGGATATATTCTATAGCATGTTGAAATGTGAGAGCACCCTGTCCTAGTTATTTACACAAATTGTTTTTTGCAACAATTAAATTTACTTAAATAAGGAGTGGGTCTTCCAAATTACCCCCACTCCTACAATCAGTGTTGCTGAGGTGTATGACATCTTTGGCAGGAGGAATAAGGTAGCAGGGCAAAATGTATTTATTTTCTATCCTTGACTTTAGCACACTTTTCTCTTCTGACCTTGAGCAGCTCTTTAATCTCTTTGTACATCTTTCTGCAAATTTAACACCATTTCTTTTCTCCTCCACTACCTAGCTACATGATAAAAACCTTTGAATGAGAGGCTGTTCCTTTTGGTGTGTTTCCGTGTTCAGCACAGCAGGGCCCTGAGCTCAGCTGGGCCATTTAAGTACTCCGTGATAATCCATAATAGCAACGAATACAAGGCCTTAGTGAATATTTGCTCCTTGTGAATGCCTGCTCTGTTGAGCTCTGTCCTATTTGCTGCTGAAGTCCTGAAGATAATGTCTTGTTACAAAACAAACAGGGGTGTGAGTTGAGAAGGAAGGACTTTCTGAGCTTTCTTTCCCATGCCAGCAATTAAAAATTATGGGAGCTGAGAGTTCCTCCAGCAACAACTTCCCCCCACTTCTAAGCCTCTGAAATAAATGCACAGCTAGCAAGTCCCTGTGACGTGGTGACAGTGATTGACAGGCAAGACCTTGCGACTTGCTTGGAGAAGTGCTGTTTGAATCCATTGCCTCCCTCTCCAAGGCACAGAATCACAGAGTGGTTGAGGTAGGAAGGAACCCCCAGAGATCATCTAGCCCAACCCTCCTGCTCAAGCAGGGTCACCAGATCATGTTAGACAGGATCGCATCCAGGCAGGTTTTGAATATCTCCAGAGAAGGAGACTCCACAACCTCTCTGGGCAACCCAGTCCAGTGCTATGTCTCTCTCACAGTAAAGAAGTTCTTCCTCATATTGAGGTGGAACTTTCTTTGTTTCAGTTTGTGCCCCTTGCCCCCTGTCCTGTTGCTGGACACCATTGAAAAAAGTCTGGCCTCATTCTCTTAACACTTTCCCTTAAGATGTGTGTGGACATTGATTAGATCTGCTCTGAGTCTTCTCTTCTCCAGGCTAAACAGGCCCAGCTCTTGCAGCCTTTCATCATAAGAGAGATGCCCCAGTCCTCTGATCATTTTTGTAGCCCTGTGCTGGACTCTCTCCAGTAGGTCCATGTCTCTCTTGTACTGGGGAGTCCAGAACTGGACACAGTATTCCAGATGTGTCATCTCCAAGACTGAGTAGAGGGGCAGGATCACCTCCCTCGACCTGCTGACAACACTCTTCCTAATGCAGCCCAGGATACCACTGGCCTTCTTGGCCACAAGGGCACACTGCTGGCTCAGGACTCCCAGGTTTGTCTCTGCAGAACTGCTTTCCAGCAGGTCAGCCCTCAGCCTATACTGGTGCATGGGGTTATTCCTCTCTAGGTGCAGAACCCTGTGCTTGCCTTGGTTGAACTTCAGGAGGTTCCTCTCCATCTAGCTCTCCAGCCTGTCCAGGTCTCTCTGAATGGCAGCACAGCCCTCAGGTATCTCAGCCACTCCTCTCAGCTTGGTATCACCAGCCAACTTGCTGAGGAGGCGCTCTGTCCCTTCATTCAGGTCAGTGATGAATGAGTTCAGTACTGGGACTCAGTACTGAACCGTGGGGAACACTGCTAGCTACAGGCCTTGAACTAGACTCTGTGCCACTGAGCACAACCCTCTGAGCTCTGCCTTTCAGCCAGTTCTCAATTCACCTCACTGCTCAGTCATCTAGCCCACACTTCCTGAGCTAACCTACGAGGATGTTATGGAGACAGTGTTGAAAGCCTTGCTGAAGTCAAGGTACACAACGTCCACCATCTACCCTCATCTACCCAGCCAGTAGCCTTCCATCCTAGAAGGCTATTAGATTGGTTAAGCAGGATTTCCTCTTGGTGAATCCATAGTGACTGCTCCTGATCACCTTCTTTTTCTTCTACATGCTTTGAGATGCCATCCAGGATGGAGGTGAGGCTGACTGGACTGTAGTTTCCTAGATTCCTTCTTGCCCTTTTTGAAGACTGGAGTGGCACTGGCTTTCTTCCAGTCCTCAGGCACCTCTGCTGTTCTCCATGACCTTTCAAAAATGATGGAGAGTGGCCTAGCAATAACATCCGCCAACTCCCACAGTGCTCATGGATGCATCCCATTGCAGGTGCAGCTCATGGATTTATGGATGTCAGGTTTTTCCAAAAGATCTCTAACCTGACCCTCCTCGGCCAAAGGAAAGTCTTCCTTTCTCCAGGCTTTCTGTCTTGTCTCCAAGCTCGGGGATTCCTGAGGGCTGCCCTTAGCAGTGAAGGCTGAAGCAAAGAAGGCATTCAGCAACTCTGGCCTTCTTTGTATTCTTCGTCACCAGGGCCCCCACCCCATTCAGCAGCAGGCCCACATTTTCCTTCATCTTCCTTTTGCTACTGATGTACTTGAAGAAGTCCTTCTTGTTGTCCTTGACATCCCTTGACAGATTTAATTCCAAATGGGCCTTTTCACATCCCTGCATATTCTGACAATGTTCTTACATTACACACTCCCAAGTGATCTGTCCCTTCCTCCACATTTTTTATACTTCCTTCCTCTGTTTGAGTTTTGCCAGGAGCTCCTTACTCATCCATGCAGGTCTCCTGCTCCCTTTGCTGGACTTCTTATGCATAGGGATGCAGCACTCTTGAGCTTGGAGGAAATGATGCTTGAGTATTAACCAGCTGTCTTGGACCCCTCTTGCTTCTGGGCCCTAACCACTGGGATTCCTCTAAGTAGTTCCCAGAAGAAGACAAAGTTTGCTCTCCTGAAGTCCATGGTTGCAGTCCTATATATTGTCCTGCTTCCTCCATGCAGGATAATTGCAGAGAATTTCATCAACTATGATTTATTATATATTGAGTTACAACAAGAGCCCTGCAGCGAGATCAAATTCTTTGAGCTGGGTGTTGCACAGAAGCTGAATATGTGTGTATGTGGAAAGTTACTGCGCGGTCAGCAAGGGTGTGGATTTACAGCACTCAAGATACTAAAGATACTCAGGATATTTTGTTAGCTGGTAGCAACTAATGTAGGTTGCTGCATTGCTGGAGGTGGAGTCAGTAACACTGTGACAAGGAAAATTTGCTGAGCCCTGGGAATGTCCTTGTGCAGGTGGAAGGTGGAGTAATGTTGCCTACCAGCTCATCTCCGCACATACTGCTCCATAAGATCCCTCCTAAGAGAAAGTCCTTTATCACTGGGATAGCAGGAAAACAGACCAGGCAGTTGAGGCTGAGCTGATCTCTGCCATTTTGAAGAAGCAACCTCTTGCAAGGCCCCAGCTCTGTTGACTGTCTTGGACTTGCTGACTTTCTCAGCTTGTCTTTCCTTCACTGGACTGGCTCGGGGATGCTTTTAGAAGGCCTCAGCTTGGAGGTCAATGGTAGAGATGAGTGCTGGACCAATACCTGCCCAGTCCCAAGGTCATCCATCTCCCCACAGCTGTTTGCTCTATTTGTCCTCTGAGTGCTTCCATCTCCAAGTTTTCAGAGCAGTTACTGATTCTGAGTTTGATTCTCGGGCTTTCAAGTTCAGCAGGCATTGGCTGCTCTGGATTTCAGTATGGAGAGGATTGCCTGGCTGACATTGTGTCCTCTGGCAGGTTCTGTCGCGGCAGCTGCCTTTTTGTTTGGCCCTATGTATGTCGACAATTGAAAGGCAAAGGAAAAATGTAGGGCCGTGATTTGATACACAGGATGAGAGATTTCAGGGTAAGTCTCTCCAGAGGGTCACACTTCCTTGCTAACAGACTGTAACTTTGCCTTCCAGTGAGAAATCTTTCTAAAACTGCAGATAAACTACCTTCTGAGGATGGAAAAAGAATGAGTAGAATGGAAACTGAGAGGTCTGGGCAGCAGGTCTAATCTTATCTGCAGCAGAGCATAGAGCAGGCAGATGGAGGCAGCCCAGAGGAGTGAACTCTGGATAGGGCAAGGGTTATGTTTTTATTTGGACAGTTTCCTGTTATTCCTGTTAGTACATACAATCATAGAGAAATGATGTTTGTAAACTACCATATGGTGGCGTC
The DNA here is from genome assembly GCF_003343005.1 of Rhea americana. Taxonomy (NCBI): domain Eukaryota; kingdom Metazoa; phylum Chordata; class Aves; order Rheiformes; family Rheidae; genus Rhea; species Rhea americana. The sequence goes on from NW_028186612.1 coordinate 3,750,264, forward strand.
TGTAGAAGATAAAATTGAGGATCTCCAGGGCTAGGTAGAAGAATCTCAGCAGCTTGAACAAAAACAACAACAATAAAAAAAATCAGGGTTCTCATAGGCACAGATGTTGCTTGGATCAGACACAAAGTGGTGCAGTCCTTAGCTTACTGTGCTTTTATTTTAAACAACTGGAACTTTAGATTGGCTGTTGTCTGGATAGCTGTATTACCCACTGGGCTTTTGAGGGAGCTAGGCTGCCATTGCGATGTAGCACAGGTACAGCATAATTTGTTTTTCTCCCTATTATCCATAATCCATTATTTTTCATTATATTCCTCCTAGACCCAAGGGATTAGATTTTCCAAAAGCACTGTTAAGGTGCTGTAGCCCCTTACATTGCCCTGCGGCAACAGCTGCCTGCAGGCAATGCCATCCATCCCTGCATCGCTTTGCAGCAGCCAGTGTTGCAAACCACCACATAAAGCATCACAGAAGTGATGTTGGGCATCTTGTATGGTGTGAGACCCAAACACAGGTCCAGTATGGACCATGTACACCTTCAAGGAGCTCCCGCCACTCCCAAAGCATTGGGGTCTTCCTCACTGGCGTTGCAGCTGTGGCTCCTCCTGCCTTGCAGTCATCGTAGTAGTTGTGGTCCTGTAAGAACCCCAGTACTCTCTGTTATCTTAAATGTAGTGTGGAGCTGCAGTTGGGCAGATGTTTCTCTGGTCTGTGAGGCTTTTATGCATCAGACAGCTTTCTCCGTGGGACATGGAAAGAAAACTTTGCATGCTATTTTCCTGGGGACAAAGGAAAAAAAAGAGAGAGAGAGATTGGCTTGGGCCTGAGAGAGCAGAGCTCAAGTGACAGGTTAACAGTTTTCAGAGAAAAGGAAAGGTCTGTGCAAGGACCTAGGAGACAGCCAGTTCAGTGATAGCCAGTCCACTCCTGAGCTTCTCTCTGCACCCATCGTGGAGGGAGGGGAGCTGACGAGGTGCAAGGGCTCGCATCCAAGGAGCAGCAACCTATCACCAGCCCTAACATAGTCTTGTTTAGCTGTGGTCAAATATCAGCTCTCATCCAAATGGAAAAAAAGAGCAAAAAGCCACATGCTGCTTTCAGCAAAATCAATTTTTGAAGGTCTTTTCTTAAATAAGCTGAAATCTCTAGTGAGGGCTCACTTAAGCCAGCATTAATCCCTTTAAAAAAAACATATGAAATTAAGGCTTTTCCAGTGGAAAGGTATTTTGAGCTTTTGGTGGAAAAGTCGAGTATCAAAACTGGAAGAAAAAGCCTGAATGACTGGTTTAGACCTAGGGCCACTACCACGGGGCCTTGGAGGAGCTGGGGCTTTGCTACCTTGAGCACAGAGAGTGCTCAGGCTTAGTCACAAGCTGTGTAATCACAAAACAAAGTTAGGAGTTTTGGCTGAAATATTTCAACTTCTGGACAAAAGCTTTACAGGAAAACTCTAGTTTTTGTAATTTTTTTCTGTACCTTGTTTAAAAGAATCAGTTTTTGAAGCAACTGAAAGAGGTGGGCTAAATTCAGTGGCACACCTATTTAAGTCAAGATGTTGTGATTATTTGAAGACGTGCAATAGATATTTGGATCTAATGATTAATTACACTCGCTATTAAAAAGGCACTGAATTCATTCCAGTTAGTGTTACTGCTTTTGACTTCCAGCTGTATAGCAGAATATTTCCGTATGGTTTAAACACAGTACAAAAGCTTTATGTTTATGGCCTGCTACCAGTGTTCAACAGAAAACTTTTCCCCTCATTCTTGAGTTCTTGTGAAATTTTGTTAAATTGCTTAAAATGCCTCATGATGAACATACCATCCATTTTTTTGTGGAGGGATGAAAGATTGTCTCCATCGAATTAATGCACTGGACTTGCTTTCACAAGAACAGAAGGGATGTGTATTGTCCCATGCTCGCTTAAGTGAAAAAGTGAAAAGTTTTCCTTGTTTCTGTGGATCTGATAAGTGCTGAAAGTCAACAGAGACTCTCAGCAGCCTGTATACACACAGCAGGGAATTGATTGCACTGACAGCTTCTTTCTGGAGTTGGTTGGGCAGTTTCTTTAGGAGTCAGTGCCTCACAGTCAGACCTGGAACGATATTTGCTGATGTGAATGTGTTATGCAAGGCGGACCTCAGCTGTGAAAACAAAACCGTCTCTCTGTGGGTCTCATTAGTTTTTATCAAAATCACTCAACCTGTTAAACAACCATTTCAAACACAGAGCTGCCTGATTTTTTTTTTTGTTTCGTTTTCTTTTAATTTAATTTTGAATCAGGCTACTGCATGCATTGCTGGGACAATTTTCATCACAGGCAGTGTGCTGACAGATATTGACCTTATTCTTCATAGTGTATGTTAAATGCAAAGATGGATGGACTGAGAGCTTTAGGTCCAAATTTAGTGGCACTGTAATGGCAGGAGAAGTATAAACCAGAAATAGTTTGCAGGGCCCTGGATGTGCTGTCTGGGAGGAATGTAAATAGAGATCACTCTATTTACATCACTAGCCCGCACTGACGGGTAGGTGGAAAGACTGGGTAAAGACCTTATATGAAAAGATATTTCCAAGCAGACCTATGAAATTGCATGCCCATTAGATTACTGGTGGTCAGCTGGTGACGTGTGCTAGCACTGAGGGCAGGCTGCCATGCAGCAGGTCTGAAGTTAAACCACCTTGCTGGGCAAGTCAGAGGAGAGCGGAGAGCAGAGAATGGACAAGGAGCCAGCAGACAAGACTTGAGGTGTACAGCTGGCAGGGAGAAGAGAGAGCAAAGTGGGCAGGATTAAGAAGGCAGCACAGTAGGGCTTATGCTAAAAACACCCCCAGACCATCACAGGAAAACATTCCTCAAGTGATGGATAACCTTTGGTGTTCCCAGTCCAGGGTACTTCACGGTACTTCAACGCCTACTGATTTTAAAGGTCCCGATCCCAACTACATTCAGCCATTAACATCAAGTGCAAATGAAAGCAGCTAAAACAATTTTTGAGGAGGGAAACCAAACAGAGAAGCAGCCAGTTTGCCCAGTTTGATCTCTGTGTTGTGAAATCTGTGCAGTCTTACTGTGGCCCTCCTTGCTGGCAGAGCAATCCTGTGGTCAGATAGCAGCTTTTATCTGCTCCTGACAAGACACTGAGCCAATCTTGGCAAGCTTTGCTTAAGATGTGGCTGGAGAGGATCTGATCTCTCCACCAACGTGCAGTATTATGGGCAAGTATGGTGCAAGCCATTACCAGCTGGGTACATTTCTCATCTACATTTCCTGCTAGTAAACAGAAATTACTTACTGGGACAATTAGAGTGGGATGGGAGAAGTGAACGTGACTCAGTGCCACACTGCAGAGATCACTCATTATTGGAGGGGAACTAGGATAACGAAAGGGAGGGATCTGAGGATTATTTACCCCACAGTGAAAAACTGCCTCCCTCCTCCCATGAATACCTCAAGACCAGCTGGGCCTTCAAGTGCCTACTCATTGACATCCCTCACCCTCCTTACCAGCAATGGCTTCTCACCACAAGGACAGAGAAGCACTTTTGGTCTTTGTCCTTCATAGCTTCAATGGTTTGCTGGAGACATGGATTCAGTTCCTCATTCTCTGTCTTCTCTGTAAGACTCTTGATGAAGTATTTCCTCTTCAAGGGTTGCCTGTCCAACAAGAGGAAGTCTAAGAGAGGGTTGCTTTCTGTCTCCATTCCTCCTTTTTCAGTATACTTTGGGATTAATAAAGTGTTTTACTATCTGTGCTTCAAGCACTGTCTGAGCAATAGCAGCAATAGCTAGGGAAGAGAAGGATATTGTCCCTGGAGCAGAGGCCAGTGGCCAGGGCTCATCTCTCAAGCAAGTGCTGTCACCATTAGGCACCTTGACAGGGTCCTTCTGACTCTTCAACCCTTGTATTTTTGGCTGCCCAATGGCTCGTTGTTAATACCTGTGGCTCGGACACACTGCTGAAGCCTGACAGCTCTTTCTTTCCAGCTTTCAGGCTTATGTGGGAATTGAAATTTTGTCCCTCTTCCTACTGCTTCCTCCAAGACTGATTGCTGCACAAATGACTGTCCCTTCTGCACAGACATGTACGGTTGAAATTGGTGCACAGGGGTGAGTTTGGGTGCGCCTCATGGAGGATGGTCAGGCCAGCTTGGGTCCTGCCAGAAGTGAGGCAGGGAGCCTTTCCTGCAAGGGCTGTCTAGGTGAAGACATAACTTCTGGCGAGAAGGGGAGCTTTCAGGTTGGGAGAGGTGCAGGTGAGGCTCTGCACCTGCTCAGCAAGGTTTTGTGGGTGACAGTTTTTGACTTAGGCACTTGCAGGCTCTTCAGTCTGGTTAGATTCACGTCAGTGTGAATTATGGATTTCATTTTCCTTTGAAAGAGCGATGATCCTTGACCTTCTGCAGGATGTGACAAGCTTGTAAGTGTAACACTGAATACCTGGAAAGCCACAGAAACAGAAATATAGTTCACACAGACACCCAAAAGATACATGTTAGTTGCTGGAAAATGTTGTGGCTGTGAAAGGTGGTCTCCTGCATTCTGCAGGCCTGACTCATCACCCAGCTCTTACTGCTACATTGGAACAGGAGGAAGGTGCTGGGCAGAGAATTGATGAGAGACGTGCACAAGGGCAGCATCCAATAATGAAAACTGAAAGGAGAAATGAAAACAATGATCTCTTGTCTCCCTCCGACTTGTTTGGACAGGAGTGACTTCACTGACTCCGAGGAGTGCTTCTGTACGTCCCCGTGAGCCTACATGAAGAGGGGAGGGGAACCCTGCGGTCAGCTGTGGCACTAGCCAAGCTGCGTCCACTGCAGCTGGGAAAACTGACTTGGATGTGACCTGTTTGACCTGATAACTGCAGGCCTGGAAGGGCACAATCTTCCTTATGTCTGCTTCATGTTTTAGGGCTTTACACAAACCACCTCTTTAGCAGATACAAACATTCAGGAGAAGCAGATGCAAACTTTCCAGCTTCTTTTCTGCTCTTGGTTGCCTCCCTGCTGCGACAAGACGGGGAAGGGCAGGGAGGCTGCAGTGATAGATGATAGGTGGGTGTTTGCTGTAAGTGATACTCTGCTTTAAAATACATCCCTGTCCCTCAGTTGTTTCTGATTTCCCCTTGCAGATAGCTCGGCTGAGCACACAGTTAGTTTGGGACGACGTCGCAGGACTGCTAGTACGGTGCACTCACTGTCCTGGCGCAACTGATAATGTATTCATGCTGGGTTCAGATTTTCTGGGAGCAGGAAAGAGATAACATTTGCAGATGGCTTGGGCTGGCTCCTTTGGCTTGAGCACTTTATTAATAGATGAAAACAGTACACATGACCAGGCTCTGGAAAGCTTTAAAACGTGTCCTCCCTTGCTTTGTTTTTTCAACAGTTCCTGCATTGATAGTGTCTCTCCTTATCTCTTGCTTGACTATACTGGACATTGATCCCATTCCTCAACTTTCCTTGCACTTTTTCCACATGGAGGAGCCCTGTGCCCCCCATCATCTTCCTGTCCACACTACACCCCCAAAAGAACAAGGCAGCCTTTCCAGACACAGATTTTCAATCTTCTTTCCTCCCACACAGCTCTTTTTTTTCCCCCCAGTGGTTTCACTTTGCCAGATAATGGTTTCCAAGGAATCTATTCTCAATTTCCAGTATTTAACATCAGATTTTCTAGTCTAGGAAACACTAGGTCTTAGCCAACCCCAAGTTTAGGGATTGATTGCACAAGCAGATTAGCTAGCCAGTCTGAAGGGAAAATAGCTCTTAAGAGCGAAGCAATGATGAGCAGTTGGCAGGTGATTAGGAATAACAGGATGATACTTCCACGTGGACAATCATAACCAGAACAGAATGAGTTTGGAGAAGTATCACCTACCTATGGACCACCTGCACTGTACATGTCTACATCTGTCCTTTTCACCCTGGGTGTTCTTTCTGGTACATGGTCCACTGTAGCCTTGTTGTTAAGGGTGTGATTTATCTCATCCAAAAGAATATGTCTAAATAGGACAGAAAGACTATGTTCCAAAAAGTTTTTTTTTTCCATTTATTATAAAAGGAGCCTAACTAAACTTTAGGCATTTTAACTGAGACAAATGCCTCCAAAAACATGACAGCATGCTTTACAATAAGGGTGCAAGATCTGTAGTTTGTAACTTAAAGCACTATCTCTTTCACATACCCGGTATTAAGGAATCTCTTTCATTTCTCTTTCACATTCCCTATCTCTTTCATATTCCCTAGTTAGTGGGAAAACTCACCATCAGCAACCTAGCTGTGGGGGAATTGCAGCTCTTTTCTTCTCTTTTCTTCCAAAGAGAGTTTTAGCACTCAAAGCCATAAGCTTTCACTCGGCAGTAAGTTGGCCAGATAACATAATTCCACAACAACCTGGCCCAACCCAGCTCTCTCATCCTCTCTCCTCAAACAGATCTGCTCTAGGCTGTTGGCCTTTTACTGAGTGATAATAAAAGGCCACATAAAGATAATTGCTCATAGTCAGGGAGGGGCTTTTGCTGACTCCAGGAAGCACTTTCCTGTTCCTGGCAACTTCTTGTATGGAGACCACACCAGCAAAGTGTTACGGAAGATGTTTGGCCACCTCTGCACGTGATGGGAATTCAAAGCAAATGTTAAGTGTTGGTTTTGGACAGTCAATGATTTTTCAAGATTGAAGTTTGTTTGTTTGTTTGTTTTTTAACTGAGCATATTTTATGCAGCTGAGCATGTTGTGAATGTTGTGGGGAAAAAAGAAGAGATTTAAAAACTTGTATGCACATCCCATGAATTTTGGATGATCCCAGAACAGTCACACTAGAAGTATACGGGGTAGATGCTGAGTTGTGTCTTCCTGCAGTGTTGACTTTGAAATAATTAAACACTTTAAGATGTAGGAAATCATTTTTACCCCTGATCCACAGTTTGAGGTTGGGAGAAGTTACACTTTTTTTTTTTTTTTTCCAGATTTCTGTGATTATATGTGTTTTTAGGCATACTTTGTTTTTGAAGGCATTTGGACATCTCTCAGGTGTGCTACCTTTTCTACATGCGTCCTGAGATGAATCATAGGGGTAGAGGTTTGCAAAATGTTAATTTTCTCCTGCCCTCAGTTATAACTCTGACATCAGGCGCAGGCAGTTTTGCTGTTCTGTGTCCGTAGGTCCAATCCCTGCTTTGGTGTTGTGCTTCTCAGCAGCCAGATGTGACTAAGCAGTATCTGCCCTTTTCACTCAGTTCTTTGTACATGTCTGAAGTGTCCCAATACCTCCAAAAGACAAAAAGAGGCTGTGAAGAAGAGTCACTTTCTGTGCAGCACTTTCTGTGCTGCAATGCTCTTGGAGCAGCATAGGGAGGTCACAATTACTCACATTTATTTAATAACCTGGTTCTTCCCATGGTTCATTTCCTCTAGCTGGGGGCAGAGATACAAACAGAGAGGGGTGGTTTTAAAGAAGATGCTGTGCTCCTCTACAGCAAAGATGATCAAACCTACCCCTGGTGGAGGTGAGGACAGAGCATGGGTGACAGTGAACTGCTTTGAAGCATTGATCTTTGCATCCCTGACTGAGAACACTGTACAAACTTCTAAATTTTCCCTTCTCACTTTTTGCAAACTGAAAGACCACCATGGTGGCCCCTGCTCTGCTCTTTCTGGAGTCACCTCCCATTTTCCATGGGCCTTTAGAGTTATTTATTTCCAAGTCTGAGAAGAGATTAGTTCAAGGTAGTCTGATTGATGATGTGAGCTCCTGTTGCACACTGTTCTAGGGCCTTTCAAATGCTTATTGATTGTATGGCATCTTTTATTATACCCATGTTGAAGCATCCTGGTCGTTAAGTCATCCTAAAGAACCAAAAGTGTCCAAGCAGTTTCCACAGGAAGATCAGTGTCTCAGGCTGGAGAGTTGAAAAAATGACGGTCTCAGTGGCAGATCTGGGTACGGGTTTATGGAGTAGAGCGGATAGACCTATTGGGTTGCGTGTCCTGATGCTCGTGGAGGGACATCGCTTTGATCTCCCTGCTTGCAGACGTGGGCTGACATCAAGTCAGCGATGCTCTATGGACTGGAGTCAAGGTCTTTGCAGTAAGTTATGGCTCCTAAATGTGATAACACAGTATAACATTCAGTGCTGATTTTGCTTGTTTGTTAAATAAAAGACATGGGAAAAGAACAAAGAAGAGTGTTTTTTTTTTTTTTTTTTTTTTTTTTTTTTTTTTTTTTTTTTTTTTTTTTTTTTTTTGAGCTTTCTTTAGTATCCAAGTTTAGGGAAGGAGGGAAGGGAAGGAAATCCTCCAGCAATAGGAGGGAGAGGTTGCAGGAAAAGGGAAAAGAGTAATTTTTTGATATCCATCATCAAGTGGAGATAAAGATGACTGAACCCCTGCTGATAGCCGGCTCTGCTTTCTTTCCACAGTCTCCATTGAAGATATTTGGGATGTGAGGTCAGGCCATAAAACAGAAGGTATGGAAAAATACGCCAAGAATGTCCCGGAGCATCTCTGCTTTTCCATCATTTTCAAAGACCAGCGGAAAAACCTGGACCTCATTGCAAATTCAGAGGATGATGCCAACCACTGGATCACTGGCCTTGGGAAAATCATAGCCCACAGCAACTCTATGAACCAGAAACAGAAACTTCAACAGTATCCTTTGCCTTGTAAACTGATTAATGACACACAAAGATGTACTTGTCCTTCTCTGTGGGTGGAGATAGTAGACTAAACCTCTTTTTCCCTTTTGGCCCTGGGCATTGAATTTTGTCTTGCACTGATTTTACACCTGGGAAAATTTCCTGGTTTCCAGTGGTTTTTTCCTGAAATACAGTGATGTAAGCAAGAGTGAATTCAGGTTTCACATAGCAAAGAATTGCTCCTTTCAGGGATCTGTAGATAAAAGAAAAAAATCATTATTTTTTGTATTCTTCAGCAGTCCATTTCACTTGCATTGCATTAAACTCCAGGACAGGCACTTCTTGGCAAGGCATGAAAAGCTGGTACTGTTTTATCATGTTTGTCAGTAATATAAGGCAAGGAAACTAATACTTCTCTTTTGATTGCCAGCTTTACCCTGGAGTGGCTCTACTGGCTTTAGCAAAATTGTTCCTCATGCTCTCTCAGCATGAGAGGAAATGCTTTCCTGAAAGGGTTTGCAAATGCTCTAGAAATAATACAGTCATTAGAATGGAAAAGGAGTGAAGCGGAAAAGGAAAGTGAGTTAGCTGGGTGAAATCCTGGCTTTACTGAGTTCACAGGGACTTTTCCCTGGGGTTTCACTCAGCAAGGTCCTTTGTGATAAGAGGTCTTGCCTGCATGTAAAAAGCAACACTATCCGCGGGTGTAGTTTTTTGCCTAGTTTTCTGCAGTACTTCTGTGTCTGAGGCCCTGCCAGTAGCATCTGAGCCCGTTGGCTGATTTCACCCTCATTTGACAGAACAGCACTGGTAATAAAACATGAAATTCCTGTAAGCTCAAAAAAAAAATAGGCGTCCAGCTATCAAAGAGTAAACCAGATAGTGCTTGCAGTGAGGAAGGCTATGCGAGCTTAGTGCCTTGCTAGGCATCAAAGCATCTGCGCAGCAGCGGGCAGTGTGAAGTCCTCAGCCGAGGGAAAATCACGAAGGTGGAGTTTGAGCCTGAGCGGGCACCAGGGAGGCTTGCTGTCAGCCAGGGCTTCTCTCCATGTGGGTTCCCTGCTGAGTAATAACATACCAGACATGAAGGAAATAACACACAAAAGCTGAGCTTTCATCAGAGCTTGGTCTTCTGTGGGTTCTCTGACGTCTCATAACCTCCTGGCACAAGCTTGGTGCAATTTATTCAAAGGCATCAGACTCCATCGGGTCTGATGTGCATGGGATGGTGTTTCTCTCCTGGATTATGAGTATCTTTTCAGTTGCTTTTCAGACTACAGGCTCTAAAGTCATTCCTCCACTGTGTCAGCAGTTGAGTGTCCATGGTGGCAGGGAGTAGGCGCTAGACAAGCTGAAATCTTGAAGCTTTGGTGCTACTAGCACCAAATGTTACACCCTGGCGGTTTTCCTTTCAAGTCTGAAGACCGCCCCCATCCCACAGTGTGTGGGGAAAATACGAGCTGCAGAAAGTTGTCCTTGGGGGCACGCCAAATTGATTACATCGCTGCAAATCTTCGTCAGAAGAAGTGATTGCTAAGGGGAGGGGGGAAATAACAGTGACATTTGCAAGGGAAGAAGGCTGTAAATTTCCAGCGTGGAAATGGGCCTCTCTCTCTTTGGAAAGCAGAATCAAAGCTAACTGGGGCAGGCAGACAAGCTGTATTTCTGGAAGAGTAATTACAGTGCAGTGCTGGCTTCCAATCTGGGCTTGTCTCAGGCTGTTTAACGTAACCTGGAATTACAGAACAGCATGATTTCTCATTTGGAATTTGATGATATTTAATTAAAGCCTGGGATTTTAAATTTAGTCTTTTCTGCGCTGGGTTTGCTTGGCAGCATGGGCTTACTCAGAACTTCCTTAAACCTCAGAAGTGTTTTCCACATCTGTGAGCACAGAAAGAGAAGAGTAAATAGATGAGGAAGCAGCGCTGAGTCCTTACCCTGTCCCCTTGCGGTAGAGAATTGCCAGGCATTGTATCTTTTCCAGTCACTGAAATCTTTGATAAAGCAAGTAAAGAATGACCAAGATTTTTAAAGTATTTTATTTAGAAATTATAGAAATGATCATATAGAAATTATATAGAATTATATACAATCATATAGAGAAATTATTTAGAAATTATGGTATATAGAAATACAGAATTATGTAGAAATCATATATAGAAATTAAATATATAAATTATTTAGAAATAGTGTTAGATTTAGAACTATTTAAAACAAAAATCTTACTAGCTTCAGGTAGAGTTTGTTCAGCTTATGATGGAATTGCCTGTGGTAGCAAGGGACTGGATTTAGCGGCTTATGTGCCCTTTTCAGTACTACATTCCTATAAAGGATAAAACCTCCTGATATTTAAAAAGTACTTGTGACGTTCTTCAACACACAGCAGCATCTTGCTAAGCATCAGATTCAATCCTGCAACAAGTTGGCACAGGTTATTTAGCAAATATTGCAGGTATGTGTGCCAGGGATGATCTGAGACCAGAAAATACAGGGGACTTTTCATCTAAGCTGTGTGAAACTGTCTGTGTTGATTCTGGGGCTTATCTTTGAGTTTTCCTTCTGCTGGGAATCATTCATCCCAAGTTTTGTGTGCTTTTCTGTTTTGAGCAAGTTCATGGAACATCCACCAAATATTTTTAGTCATCCTTGTTTCATTTCTAGTAGAAAGCTGATAGTCCCATTTACAAGCAGTTTACACATATTTCTAAGTTCACAAAAATACTGTGAATGCAGTGGTGTCTGTGTTGAATACTTGGTTTGAAGGTTACATCTGCAACCATTAAGACTGCAAGTTAATATTTCTTCCAGGGGAATTTTGAAGTGCCCAGTTATGTACTGTATGTATCAGCTGGTATTTGCAAATATTGAGTTTTATTCTGATCAACATCGAGATTGGACACTTTTTAAGATGTCTTTTTGGAATGAGTTTGAAGCAATGCCTCCTATGCAAGACATAGAAAGTTATATCTATGGAGATCTAATTGTTACTTTGATGATTTTTCTATATGAAAAATAGGAGGCTTTTCTGGAAGACCTTACTCATTCAACAGTTAAAGCAAATTAAAGAAACACAGTTCATTACTGCAAAAAGAATCTTTTGTTTGTTAAAACTCCAATGTGTCTCAACTGGCTGACATTATTTTCCGAAGAAACTAAAAGAACATGTGAAATCCAGTTCCATTTAACTGACATCACACAAAAAAGTTCATTTTTATAGCAATTGATTCAGATCCATAATAACTCTAGTACGTGATAAACCAAGCTCTTAGGAATTATTGTCACAGTACAATACAATAACAGATCTTATGCATTTTACAAGGGTAAGCCAAGATCCATAAAGTTTGATTTGACTATGCTCACAAAAAAAATTCTTAGGAGATATAGGTAGAAATCCATAAATAAACACAGAAGTTGAAGGTGAGTTCAAAAACTAATGTGAATGCTTCTTTTGGAGAATCACTGTTCAGTGTTCAACTTGATATACTGAATATTGGTCAAATCCTTAGCAATCTGTTCTTTCCTGGGAGCTCTTTTCATCCCTCATCTATCCCCTTTTAACGGTCAGGAAAAAAAATGCACTTTCTGTCATGAAAGAGTTATAAGATTGTTTTGTGATTTGACTGTGGCCAAAAACTCCTACAGGGTAAACAGAGTTGATCCAGCTTTGGCCAGATGGTAAAAAGCTCCTCCTGGGTCAGGATCATTCATATTACAGAGCATGTTGCTGCTGCCAAAGCACCGTTTTGCCCTTTCAAAGCAGAAGGCAAAATGATGAAAGATGTTCAGTGGTACCATGCTGATTTACAGCAGCTGGAGAGGTGATTCAGAGACTTTAGAAGGGATCTTTCCCCCTCATGGGTTAAGCAGGAGGTATTTAGACTAGACACTGGCTGGGAAAGATTTCCTTACATCATCCTGCAGCTGGATTCATAGTTGCCTGCGGAAAGCTGATAAAAACAAAGACAACAAGATGAGCTTGAAGGAACTCAAGAACTTCCTGAAAGAAGTAAACATTGAAGTCGATGACTATCATGCCAAGAAAATTTTCCAGGTAAAGACAACAAGCAGACAAAGTACTTGCTATTGGCTGAGGTCATGGTTTCCCACAGCTTTCAGCTTTGGTTGGAGACCTAAGCTAAAATGAACTCTTAGTATGTTTTTTTTTGCACTGAGGACTCTGGCTTTTTGGTGCTTAATAGGTTCCCACTGACAATTAAGTTAAGGTAGCACAGTGCTTCTGATGAAAGTATCTTTCTTTTCTAATGCAGATATCTTAGGTGAAGGTCTTCCCTCTTTACCATTGAAGTCCCTTTTTACCAGGATTGAGAGAGAGATGGGATACAGACATAGATAACATGAGAAAAAGAAGCAAAGTGCAAATGGATATAGAGTAACAGGTGTTTTGGTCTTGGTTTCATGTGTCATGAGCACATAACAATGCTTAGACCCATCTGAAATCGGCAGGGTTACAGTTGTGAACCCAGATCTTTACCTTCTCAGAGGAGGAAGGTGCCAAGTGACTACTGCAAACAGAAAGAAAGTGTGAATTGGAACAAAACAAAACAAAATCATGATAATATGTGTCATTATACACAGACTTGGATGAGCCCGATTGCTCTAATATCCCAAGGCATATTTAATCTGCTCAGAAACATACACTTCTAATTTCTTGAGATTCAGTTGCTGGCTGAGCTTACAGGAAGATAACGGAAAGGATGACAGTTTCTCAGCTGTTAAGTTTTTGGTGTCTCTCTAAATGAGCCTTCCTGCCAAAGGGAGATAAACTACCTGGATAAAATCCAAATTTTCACCATGTCTGAAAAAGGATTTGAATTCACGGGTAGGCAGTTTCCAAGATGCTCTTTCTAATCAGTGGTAAGCATGTGGGTGGTTTTGAGTACTGGCCAGCAGTTCTGCTCCTTCCTGCAAGCAGGTAATAGGTGAGGTTGGGAAGGTTTCATTAAGACCTCCTCCCAAGAATACAACTTGTTTCCTAATCCTTTCTTATTAAATGTCTCTGTATCTCTCTGGTAACTCTGCAAAGATTTAGGGGGAAGGTGGCCAGCAATTCTTTAAGAAATTTTCCTTGCAAAATCCTCCACATGAACTGGTTGCTCTGGCTGGAATGTCTTTCCTTTCTCCTCTAGTAAGGTTGGGATTCCTCTGATTGAGTTAGATGTCTCCAGTACAGATGTCTACATTGGAAGTAGTCACTTTACGCTTCCTTTTCAGTTTATGTAGGTCAAGCCCATAAAGCTCAGTGAGACTGGGGCACGATTCACCTCATTCTATTGGAGACATCTCATACAACAGATGAATCCCTCCCTACATCTTCATACACCAAGCATCTGAAAACACACCTTTATCTTGGAGGTACAGTCTCCTCTTCATTCAGCAAACCTCTTTTGCTGTTTCAATAGTTAGAAGGAAGCTCTAGCAATGGAAACTTGATAAGATTCTTCTTCTTCTTCTTCTTCTTCTTCTTCTTCTTCTTCTTCTTCTTCTTCTTCTTCTTCTCTAGAAGTCCAAAGAGTTACTAAGCTCTGACTCATTCCATCTAAATGCAGGCAGCTGACAGAAGTACCCTCATTAGACATGTAATAGTTCTAATCTTCCTGTACAGCTAATGGAAATAGAGGTCTTTCTGGAGATTAATTCAGATCTCATTGTCTGATTTGCCTCCAGGAAGTGTCTATCTCATGCCATTTGACCATTAAGTTAGCCTAAAGCAATTATGTTCCTAGTCTACATACTATCTAAACTTAGATGGTATGAGAGGCATTAGTGTCTTATGGGAGTGATCTTTTCTGTATTAGTGAGATTTTTATTCATGTAGTCATAGGAAGAAACGGTGATCAAATATTTGAGAGAGACCTATAGGGCATGTCCCACATTATTCTTGCTTTCCATCATATAACTCTGCATCCATGTGTAGGTTTTAGGCACACATAAGTAACACATATGCAATGCAAACAGAAACTACACAAAACCCTTAATAGTTGCTCATTCACAATGTTCATTATCATGTATTAAAAAGGTTCTGGCTCCTTCTGGCAAGCCCAGGCTGACTGAGGACTCATGATTCATTACATAAACAAATGAAGTGAAACAAGGTTTTGGTCTAAGGTTCTCTTTCTAGGCTGGAGCTCTCGTAGCCCAAGTAGAAACAGTCCAGTTTTACATACTGCAGCTGATCTGTCCTGGAATGTGACTATGATGGCAATGCAATTGTCCTATTTATGGTCTGTGTCACCAGGACCTTTCATGGTCACTAATGATCAAAATTCCCAAGGCCTATCACTTACAATGCCAGCCTCTGAGGAATAAGATCATGTTGTTTTTCTTGTCCTGTTTTAAAGAAAATAAAATCTGTAATTCACTGGATCCCTGCAATCTCTACTAGCCTGTTTTCCTCCTTCCATTTCTTCTTCTGTCACTAAACATCACGCTCTGCTTAGGCTGTGAGATCTGCCAAAACTACAGCATAGGATGGTACAGTTGTGTGAGGCAGCAAGGAAAGGACGGTTCCAGGACTGCTATTTTGAAGATGCCCATAGCACTGAGCATTTCACAAGTTGTCCCATCACTGAAAGGAATCCATAGCTTTTATCTAGCAGATCCTGAAAACAGAACAAGTGGAAATCTTTGCCGTTAGTTCAGCCAGTGGGACACAATGCATCATGATCATTTTACTTGGTTTTATAAGTAAACTGACATTGAAGCGTTTCAGTGGTGGCGTTCCAGAGGGAGAAATACTCTTTCATTATCGTCTTGCTTGGGGAACTGCCAAGGCCACAGTGGCCATCAGTGACGTCATCAGCAAAGTTAGAGATTTGTAGGAAGACTGGTTAAACTGGGACATGCATTTTGCACACAAAACCCAGGGCTATAGCACTATCTACCATGACAGATCAAAGATTAAGGCTCTCCTAACTTTACTTACTAGATTTTAGACCAAGGTGTCTATCAAAAATTTAAGATTCATTGTTTCCCAATATTCCTTCATTTTGGTCTGTAAATTTTTCTTGACCCTCGCTTTGTGCTTAGGTTGTCAGGAAGTTTTGTTTTAATTTTTTGTTTGCACAGCACCTAGTGTAGTGGAGCTCAGGGACATGCCTGGTGCTCCTCAGCACACTGATAATATGAGTAAATAATAATAATAATAATTGTAACTGTTCTGTGACTTGGGCTTATCAGTGAGAACCATTGACCAATTGCTTCTCATTCACTGGCCAGTAACTTTGTCCAATTATTTTGTGTTCTGCGTTGTGTAGCCCTGGTGCAGATTACGGCTGGCATATGCCAGAAGGAAAGAAGGTTTTCACTCCTTCTCCCCTCTACGTTTACAGCACTGTGACAAGTCCAAAACAGAGGCTCTGGAGGATGAGGAGATAGAGGAATTTTACAAGATTCTGACAGAGAGGAAGGAAATAGACAAAATCTTCCAAAAGTATGCAGATGCGGAAGGGTTCATGTCCTGCCAGAATCTGGTGAGATTCCTCTATGAGACGCAGCAAGAAGAAGATGCTGTTGTTGCTGCCCCTGCTTTAATTCAGAGATATGAGCCCAGTGAAAGAGGTAGGTTGGAATCCTGCTTGGTTTGGGTAAAAATCTTACTTGCTTGGTGAGCTCTGAATTGTTTTCCTGTTGCTCTCTTCTGCAGCTGTGTGTCTTTCTCTTCTAGCAGCTGTTTGTGAAATACCAGTCTTATGGGGTCTTATTAACAGCTCTGGAAGAGGGGTGCACAGGAAAGCCAAGGAAATTTCTCTGTTCTCCTTCGGCTTAGGTAGATTGATCAGTGAGAAAGGGGTTGATAAGGAAATGATTAGAGAGCACTAAAATCCCTGTGGTAAAGGCTCTGATGACCTATTTAAAAGCCAAGATCTCAGGTGGCTTTACAAGTTTAAGTGAGTCTCTGAGTAGATGGCCATGAAAATGACTTCTGCTCAGGAGAACAAACACAGAATTATCTTTGTGCACAGAAATGAATGAATAGCCAGTCTGGAACACGTTGGAGGACGTTCAAGAAATGATCCCAAGATCATAGACTCTTTTTACATCATCCTAGTACAATTTCAGGGCTGGAACAATACTACTCTACAGATGTCAGATTTGGAGACTGGACTGGGATCTAGTTCCATCCCTCAAGATGGGGAGGCTCGACTTTCCCTTCAAAATGGGTTCATTTTGTATTTATTCTTTGCAAATCATATATTCATTAGATCTAGATGGGATTTATCTGGCCGTGTTTAGACATCTGACAATTTCTCTGTGTGAACATGAAGGACACTTGAACTGCTCAAAATAGGGTGTTTGTACTGTAGATCTCTAGAGATGGTTTGGTTAAGTTAGTTAGAGTGTGGTGCTAATAATACCAAGGTCATGGGTTTGATCCCTGTATGGACCACTCGTTTGGGGTTGGACTAAATAATCTCCAGAGGTCCCTTCCAACCTTACCAATTCTATGATTCTAAGTGCTTGTCTTGGCATTTTTTAGGTCTTATCAAGGATAGTAAGTATCATAAAGAGCTTTGCTTGTAAAGAGATTTTAAAAGCATTTTCAGGGTGATGAAGCTGTCATCATCACCTGAACAACATCAACATCTTTAGTAATGATCTCTAGACATCTCTAGACATCTCTAGACATCTCTAGCTCAATGTCTAGAGAACAAATTTTGCCTTTGAGGTCCTCTGAAGATCAATAGGCATTTATAGGCAGTTATAAACCTGGTGAAGATACCGCAACCTGGAGGTGTCAGATTTTCATTGTGGAGTTTGTGTCTATTTATCTGGCAGCCAAGAGAGGTAACGCCATGACCAAGGATGGTTTCCTGATGTACTTGCTGTCCGATGATGGGAATATATTTAATGCGTCTCACAGTAAAGTTTACCAGGACATGACTCAACCTCTCAGTCACTACTTGGTGTCATCCTCACACAATACCTATCTCATGGAAGACCAGCTGACAGGCCCAAGCAGCACTGAAGCCTATATCAGGTAATGTGTGTGCATGTGTGTATGTGTGTGGATGTATGTGTGTGGACACAGGATACATTTATACTATAGGTGCAAGGGAACCAAGAAGCAATCTGTAACCCTGAGATGAAGCAGTGTGCACTGATTTTTGTTCTCGTTAGAGTGAGCTGTTTCTAGACCAGATTGGCCGTGTCTGCATTACATAGCACTTTATCTTGCATTTTTCCTGGGCCTCATGTGGTGTCCTTCTGACTGTAAAGCATACTATTACTATGTTCTTTGTATGTGGTTTTGTTTTGTTTTGTTTTGTTTCATTTTAAAATATCTACAATAATACAAGGGTTGAATTGCAACCCTGTAGCATGGTGTTTTCCAAGTGTGAAGCTGAAGGAAGCTATTGTATGCTTCAGAATTTGGCATGAAATCATGTGTTCTAAGGGTTTATAGGATGGAAAGACTTCTGAAATAGAGCTGGAGGACTGTGTAAAGAATGGAAGGAGCCAAAAATGGCGCATGCTGCCATTATGTTAATAATCCATATTGCCTTTTGGGAGTAATCCCTGGCATGAACTGTACCTAGAACCATGCTAAGGTTTATCTTGGAGAAAACTAACTGGAGTCGTCCACACAAAGAGCTAGGATGTGAGCTAATGAGCCAGTATGGGTGATCAAGAAGCTCCTGCATGCTTCTCTTTAGCGGTTTAGATGCTCCTACAGCATCCCTGGACAGAATATTAGATGTTACCTACTTCTGACCTTAATGATGAATGCAGTGTCTGATAGCCTGTGTCCGGAGATTTGTAGTGGCCTCTGTTAACTTGACAACCAGCTTATCTTCCTTCTGCTGTGATCTCTACACTGCACTGTTATTAAGTGAGACAAAGTTTCCTTATAAGTAAGCTGGTGACTGCAGATCTTCCTTTGCTTATTACTTATCCGATTCTTAGGAAACAATGACTGTCTAGAGTCATAAGCTTCAAATGGTAGACAGTGAAATCTGACACCAGTTGCTTTTTCATTAGTTGTATGAGTTCTCCTTGCAGTATCTGAAAATTATGGAATTATGTTTTGGCTATAAAAAAGATTTCCATGATTCTTATTGCAATGAGTCAAAGGAGATGTGTTATCTGAAATGTACCAGGAGTTACTGTAAAAGAGACAAAATGACCTTCTAGAGAAAGAGGTCCATATAGGGGGAATTACATTTGAAAGGAAATGAAAATGCAAGTGTGGATGTTTTACGGGCAGGACTTTCCAAAGGGAAAATCAGTCTGTAGACCCAGTTCCACACACTGCCCTCAACAATCTCCCCAGGTGTCATTGCAGAGTTCCCACAGCTCTTTCCAGCTCTGAGGATTCATCTCCCTTGTCTTACCAGATCTAGATGAAGAAGGCACATCATCCAGGCTTTGTGAGCTGGCTTCTAAGGCTCTCTGACCTACTGATTTTCTTCCAATGCATCATCTCTTCATTTTCTCTTCATAATCTTTGAGCACAGTCTTTGAGCTGCCAGTTACCTTTGACTTTCCTGACCTCTGTTCTCAGATCCCTTGTGTGCTTTCCTTGCTTGGCCTTGAGCTCTCTTCAATGACTCTGAGCTCTCCTGATTCCACCCTTTCTCCATCTACTTTTCCATGTTTCCAAGCTCCTCTTTTCTCCCTGGATCCCCAAGCTCCTTGTCAGCCTTCCCAAGAAATATCTGTGCCTGGTACAGCCTCATTTTGAAATGGAGGAGAAGGTTTAAAACCCAACCACTTCCATTCTTTGTTTCCAGAGCCCTCACCAAAGGCTGCCGCTGTGTGGAACTGGATTGCTGGGACGGCCCTAACTCGGAGCCTGTCATTTATCATGGCTACACTCTCACCTCCAAGATCCTCTTCAGTGATGTCATTAAGGCCATCAAGAACTATGCTTTCAAAGTAAGGACAGGGGAACTTGGACCCTCTAAGATTTCTCGTATTGCACTGTTCGAGACTGATATCATATCTCCACCCTTGAAGTAAAGACCCTAAAAAAATAAGTCTGTTCTTAGCATTTCTCATGGGTAGAAGATACATCCTTCTGGCTGGGCATCCACATTCTGCCTTCTTTGGAGATCTGTTTCTGGGAGTTACTGGTTTGGGAGCGCACTGTCTGGGGCTGAGTGTGAATCTGTACCAGCACCAGCTGGAATCCACTGCAATGAAAATAATGCCCAATCTCTTGAGCAACTGCTTATGTTGTGGGAAGTACAAACAGGCCTATGGTTTGCTTGGCTTTTATATCTCAGGGTACGTCCCTAGTTTAGGAGAACCCATGTGCAACTGCGTTGGAGGGATAGATATGAGTGACTGCTGCTATCCTGCATTAAAAGAAATGAACAGGCCTGGAATCTTATGTGGCAGTGCTGGGCTGGCAGCCTTCACAAAACTTTGGGTCTGCTCAGACTCATTGCATTTTCTACTATTTTCCTTCAGTACAATTGAGTTGAGACCCACACCAAGTTTCCTTCAGGGCTGCAATGACAATGACAATGTCTTCAGCAAATGTTTAGGAGGTTACAGGGAACCAGATCACGCTTATGCATGAAATGAGAAAGGATTTAGCCGTGTAAAACCTTGGTCACCAAAGGATCTGAACAAGTTTAGTGATTTCCAAAGCCTCTCTTCCCAGTCCTTGCTCTGAGGTAGGGAGGTGCTCGCAGGCATGGTGCAGGTGCAGAATGGTGGCACAGCGAGGAACCTCGTCAAAGTGCGTTGGAAAGTCTGTGGCAGGTAGCCCAATCCAGCCCGCTGCTCTGTCCCATGAGATTGTCATTTTTAGAAGACATCAACAGAGATAGCTACACTGCAGGTAAAAATATGTCATTTAAAATAAAGTCATTTTAGTAGAATCCTAGACACTGCTGTTGACACTTTAGTTTCCAGAGAAAACATGCCTTTTAAAACGTCTAGCAGCACTGAGGTTAATAACAATTGCTATAAATTAGTGAAATTGCAGATTTCACTGATGATGGATGTTGGTATTTTGTTCTAGACCTCACCATACCCTGTCATCATCTCCCTGGAGAACCACTGTAGCCTTGACCAACAGAAGGTCATGGCTCAGCACATGACGACGATCCTGCAGGATATGCTCCTGGTTGCACCAATTGATGGAAACAGATCCCATTTCCCCTCCCCAGAGGTAAGCAAGGCCACTCTAGCACTTTCTGCCCTCTGAGGGTGGGACAAGAGACAGGTACATCTTATTGCTAGGTCTTTGGGTCACCAAGTTGGGGAGAATATGCCTGACACTGGAGGGAGGTGTCCGTGCAGAGGAACAAATCTCGCTGTGGGTAGCAGTGGAACCAAAAATAGGCACATCAAGCCCTGTTGCTCTTTGCTTGCTATGTAAGGTTTTAGAGGAGACATCCCTTAGGGAATGAGGACATTCCTGGTCCATTTACTGAGGTCAGGCAATATACTTAGTCCCTCGAGGAGGTTGCTTCTGTCAGCTGTCTCAGGGCAGCTGAGTACTGAGGATATGTTTTGGATCATGACAAAGCTGGATATGGCCTTCTTTGGACTAGTCATCTGAAGCACAGTTAGGTTACTGCACATGCCAGGAAGATCAGCTGTGGATACAAGCTAAGTAGATACAAGTTGTATCTACTGTCTCTGTATTTCTGATGCGGTGAGACTGGACACTGCCTGATTCCCTGTTGGATGAGCAGTTTTGCTCTGTGCTGATGGACCCAGGACATGCTCCCCTCCTCCTTTAATGTCTTCTCATACTCTTCTGTGAAGACTCAGACCACTAATTAGAGAGTGATGTGGGGTGGAAGGACAACTACAATTGCTTGTCCCTCAAAGAGCAAGGGGGGGGGGGGAAAGCACAGGTGGTTTCAGACTTCATCAGGAGCAGAGCATTATCCCACTGAGAATGGCCTGGAGTGGGACAGTAGTGAGTATGGCAGCAGAGATGTGCTTCCTGTGGAGGTGTCCTTGGAGGATGAGGAGAGGAAGGAGGCTGTGTGGATGGTAGATGCCCTCATGATCCAAGTGAAACAGGGCAGATGTGAAGCTGAGAAGCTGAGTTTGGATGCTATGGGTGGAAAGAGAGATAAAGCACTTAAGGTTGCACCACTATAAAATTGTTACCTGACAATTCGGCAAAAATTGGAAATAGAATCTTGATATGAAAAATAATTGTTGAAAAAATCTCCACAATGTACTGTTCACTTCTTACCACTTTTTTTTTTCCACCTTTGTTCTTTCCTAGGCACTTTGCAGAATCAGGCTTGTGTAAAAGTGGTTGCAGTTCCCTTTAAACTGCATTCCCTTATTAGAGAAATGATTTGCCAAAAAATAGGCAAGAATGCTTAGCTGGAGCTGGAAGTTTGTGGGTGGGATAAAGCTGGCAGTCAGCAGGGGAGGAAGGAGAGAGAAAAGAACCACCCAAAATACCTTCTGTATTTGTCCTCTCTCTCCCTTCTTCTCTTTTCCCTTTCTGACTTTCCCCTTGGTTTGGGGAGTTGGGGTTTGGGAGTGTTGCACTCCGCTTGATACAATGCCCAGCACAGAGGAAAACTGATCTGTGTTGGTCCCTAGGCACCAGTACAATAAGTAGGATGGATTACGATTTTTGATGCTGTTACTTCAGCAGGACCTTTACACTGACACTGATGAGTTGCCTCCTTTTAAGAAATGACTGTCCCAGGGTGAGGATACACCCAGCATGGAGACAGGTCTCTGCAGGCTATTAGTGAGTTGGAAAATCAAAGCATTAAATGTCACCTCCTGGCTTTTTATTTATCCTCAGTGCAGGATAAGTACAGAAAAGCTGCTGACAACTTTTCAACACGCTGTTAATGCTTTGTAGGTCAGGGGAATAATACAAAAAAAGAAGAGAGAACTGCATCAAGGAGAGAACTGTGTGATGTGTGTAAGGGAATGACCCCAGCCTTCCAAAGATGTTTTTCCCAGTCTTGCGCTCATCTAACCTGCTGCTCTGCTTGCCCAGATGGACATGTGGCTCCAGCTGGAACAAAAGGGCCTGGATCTACCTTAGTGAATAGATCTGGGCTCATATGCTCCAGTGGAGGGATTGATCTGTTTAGTTTAAACAGAAAAAAATTACCAGTGCAGTGAAAACAATACTTTTTCCTCTGGTACTTTTCCTCTGCCTGACTGCCATGTGAAGCAGAAGAGTGTGAAGGGCTGAATTGCTGACTATTCGTGGAAAGTAGTTTGAACCTGAAACACTATGGAAAAAAACAACAAAAACCTCTTAGATTTTCCACTTCCTTGTAAAGCTGGCATGGGAAAGCCTGAGAGAATGTAACTCTCTCTCTCTCTCTCTCCCCCCCTTTATTTTTTTATTTTTTAATTTTTTTAAAGAAAAGGGGTGGGATCTGCTACTGGGAAGAGAGCTATAACACTATAAATAAAACAAAGCACTGCTGCAGAGTGTATTAGCAGGGCAGTATCAGTAATTAAAGGAAGATCGACACAGTTTGGATTCACATTAATGAATCTCACTGCAGCCTGGGGCAGGCATCTGATTTATTAGGGTCTGCGCGTGAACAGAGGGTTGGACTACACGGAGGTATCTAAGTATGTCCCTTAAACCATTGCCTTTTGGTCCCAATAAGAAATTTGAGGCCTATGTGATGAAGGACCAAAAGCCACAGAAAAGCTACAGGAAAGTTTTGGGGCAGTGCCAGGGGCTGAGAGGAGAGCTGCTCCAGTCTCTGCTGCTGACTACTTGTTGCAGGTCCTTCTGCCCCATCCTCCCTCTACATAGAGGTCTGCCAGGGCCTTTTCCCACATCCTTGCTTTCCAGCTAGAAATAAGACAGAAAACAGCACTGAAATGAGATTAAAACAGCTGCCAACTTTACATGAAACTTCCAACACAATGAAAGCCCAAGAGCCCTCTATACTCTTTGTACTGGACTTCCTTTCACTGAGGACTTAACAGACTTGCCTTGGTAGGGCAACCATGAGCTCCCCACTCTGGAGCCCTGGTGCAGTGACCTTTGAAGGCCTCTGTCTCCTCATCTCCCCATAGAAAGGCTTCTGGCAGCAGCCTCTGCCATTCCATACCTCCACCATCCTGTTCCATTGGTCCATCCATTGCTGCTTCTGGTGCCCCCATTCAGCATTGCTTTGAGCCACTTAGCTTAGGAGCTGCTTCCAGTGTAGCAATGGCATTACAGAGCTTGGCACAACTGACCTGAATAATGAGGTGGCTGCCCTGCCCTGCGCTGTGCTCATGGCAACGGAGCAAATGTCTCTACATTTGATTCAGCAAAATCCCAACCAGCTTCAGTCACAGGTCTCTAAGTATACAGTTGGCCCCAAGAGCCATCTACCCAGTCTTCTCTTGCACCATAGGCTGAGACTATTGAGTGGAAAACCCCCAGTAACAAATATGCTGTGCTTGCTCAGAGTGAGTGTGACTTCAAGTTCCTCGGCCTCATGCTTAAGTCCACATCCACGCTTTTCACCAAGGGTAGCCTAGCCTGTATCAACCTTGTCTACAGTGCATCTTCTTGGATGAAATTTTTGGATGGTGTTTCCATCAAATGTCTCAAAACCGCCTTGATAATGTGTTTCTTTCTCTTTTCTGATGCTTCTTCCCATTCTCTGGTATTAGATCCCCATCCTCATTGTTAAACCCTCTGAGACTACAGCCTAGAGGTTGCCTGAAAGACATTCACAGATGGAGGTGTGGCATGAATTAGTGCATGTGGTCTATATATCTCATGAACATGAACTTGTTAATCCTCACAGCTTCTCCCAAATCTAGGAAGATGGATTTCTGTATCCTGAGAATGAGGTGTAAGGTGACACTGCTCAGACCCTGTGTATCTATGTACTTGAGCAAGTCACTTAGGGCTCATTTTCAGAGCTGGTTAATACAACCAGGGAAGTCTGAGGTGTGGTTCACCTCCTGTTAAGTGATTGTCTAAATAGGCCAGATGAATCACACCACAGAAGTGTTTAGTTCTCTCTGTTGACTCTAAAGGAGGTGTTGAAAGCACAGAAAGTTTGATGAGGTGGATCCCATTAACAAACCTCCACTCCCACCAAGATTAAAGTGGGAAATCAGGGCCTTGCCATGGGAACATGGCTGAAAGGTTGCTGCTAGGGGTGAGATACTGTCAGGTAGGATGAACACATGTGTGAAGATCTTTTAAAATACTCTGATCTTAGCAGCTTTGTTGCTTTTGATAAAATAAACAGTGCTTTGATTCAAGATGGTTGCCGTGCCTCAAACCTGAGACTCCCAAAGGGAGCAAAGCCTGGTGTCAGAATCGTTGCACTTGTAGAGCTGAGCTTGCTTGGCATGCAGTAGGAAAGGTGGGAGAGCAAGGGAGCTTTGCTTGTGGAGAGCTAAGGCAATAACACGTTCAGAGTATAAAAGAAAAAGGCAAAAGCTGCCCCTGTTCCAGCAGTCACCATACTATATGTTCTTGGTCCAGTGTCCTTGTAGCCATTCCCGTTGTCTTAGGTTGTATTTGACCTAGTGCTTTCCACAGGCGGTTGGAATAGCTTTAGGGTCTAGTTGGAGAATATTTGCTGAATATTTCAGGAACATGCATGCCTCTCCCTGAGACAAAGGATCTGCTCGACAGAGCCTAACTGATGAGGTGACTGTCTTTCCCCTCAGGCCAAGTTAGGCCAGAAATACTTAATATCACATGAAGGAAAACCGAGAGCTAGAATGAGTGTGGGTATGTGCTTCTGCCTGAGTGTATTTATTGATTTAAAAACTCGTTAAAAGGGATAAGCACTGAAATTTAGGACTTTGCTTTCTATTACCCATATAAAATGAGAGATACTCAACCACCTAGGATGCTCTGTGCCAGAAATTACGCCTCTCACTTGTTGAACAGATAGTCTACCTAAACTGTAGTATCTTATAAAGGATTAGTATTCCATTTGGGAACAGTGAATCAAGCAATCTGCCCCAAAAACCTTTTATCCCTAGTTTTCTACTACTGGTCTGTGAAAAGAGGAGTGGTAAAGTTATTGTAACACTCCTTAGAGGACATCAGAAAACAGAAGCAGAGAATAATAGTGTGTAGCAGGGTGCTGTCTACAGCCAGCAAAGGAGTAGCAGTGCTTCTCTGGTTCCCCCCACCAACTCAGCCCCCCAGGCTAGCTTATCCAAAGTGTTGAATAGAGCCTGGAAATTTGCAGAGAGCTGGATTTCACCAGCTGCCAGTAGGTATTGTGAAAGGACAGAAGAGCTGAATCCTGGGAGCAGGAAGGATGGGATGTGAGTGCAGTCCACAGACTGGTGGTTTTGAAGAGAAACTTGAAGATGAGCCATTATACCTCCAATCTGTGTATGCGAAGAAACAAGGCAAAACTCTGCTTAGAAGAGGTCTGAGGAGCTGGACTGGCTGAGGATTGTACGGATGAGGGGAGGAGGACATTGCTATGCTCTGAACGCTCTTTTTGACCTCCTCTTCTAATCAGTCCTTGCCCATAATTGGTAGCCTCCTCCCAGATGCCTTTGTGCAGCTTTTGAGTGGCAGGGAAAGTGCCCCAATGTAAACACATCATTTGTGGTAGATGAAGGAAAATGCTCTTGGCTGCTTCTGCAGGTGCCAGGGTCAGATTTCAGCTCAAACCCAACTTTATGCATAGCTTGGCTGGGTGATGAGGAGTAAGGATCATCTGCCGAGACATGATGCAATTTGCTTGCACCCACAAAGAGGGAATAGCATTCTGAAATCTGCATTCCTTTAACAAAGATCCTTGGTTTTCCACAGCCCTGTCATTTGAGAACAGTGGGACTTGTTGCTTTTGCTGCGGTGGAAGGAGCAAATATAGGATGTCAGTGAGAGAAGGGAGAATGTGTTACACATAGACTGAAGGATTATATTGGCTAATTCTGAGATTGCGTTTTGCTGAAAAAAGCAACACTCTCTGTAGCAAAGAGTACCAAAAACATCCATGTACCACATGGAATTACAGTAGACATTTCACTGACTTCACTGGAAGCAGCGGAGTCTAGGAGTGCTCCTGGACTGAATTAGCTGATTTTGAGGCATACCCAGTTCCCCTAGAGATGGCCTCTGGGCATTCACCATTTTCAGTACTGCTCCCTGTATTGCTGCTGCACAATTTGTGTTCAGAGTCAGTCCTCTCAAGGGTTCAACTTTCTTTCTGCAGTCAGCCCTGGTGTAAGTTCTGGGCTACAGCGGTGGTTTGTTTGCATAAGGGCACCATGTGCTATCAATGTGTTCCTGGCACTGGAGTCCTACTGGTTTTCCACTTCACTTGGAGGTTTCATGTAGATATTGAAAGAGACTGGAGAAACCTGATTCAGCACAAGAAATGCGCTCCTTGGATTAGACAAATGGCCACTGTGTTACACTGGAACGTGCCAGTCTATGCAGGCTGAGCACCCAGCAAGCAAGGTTTTCTTTCCTATAAAGGCAGCCTGACAGAGCTGTGCAAAAGCTTCAGTGCTCCCCTTGAAATTGCAGAAGTGGGTGAGGAAAAAGTAAATCCCCTGCAGATCATCTCCAGTAGAGTGCCAGGCATTCACACTCACTCACAGGCCTCCTGTTGCTTACTGCTTAACACCACTTCTCAGCAGCTGATCTCTAGGACTGCTGCTTCTAAAATGTCTTTTAACCCCGTAAGTGTTGCCAGAATTATTGTTTATGTCCCATCATGGTAACAGTGATAGAGGAGCCCCTCGCAGAAAAGGAGATACAGAATCATAGAGTCAAAGAATCGATAAGGTTGGAAGGGACCTCTGGAGATCATCTAGTCCAACCCTCCTACTCAAGCAGGGTCACCTAGAGCATGTTAGACAGGATTGCATCCAGGTGGGCCTTGAAGATCTCCAGAGAAGGAGACTCCACAACCTCTCTGGGCAACTTGTCCCAGTGCTCCGTCACTCTCACAGTGAAGAAATTCCCCCTCACATTGAGGTGGAACTTCCTGTGGTTCAGTTTTTGCCCATTGCCTCTTGTCCTTTTGCATAGGACTACTGAAAAGAGTTTAGCCCCATCCCCTTGACACCCTCCCTTCAGGTACTTATACACATTTGTAAGATCCCCCCTCAGTCTTCTCTTCTCCAGGCTAAAGAGAAGATCTTAGTTTTGGGAAAGGTTTGGTTTGAATTTAATGAGGCACAGGTCTGTACTGCTTCAATCCCTGCATATATCTCACAATTTCCCAAATTGTATAGTGTTTATATCCACACATTGCAGGGGCTGGTTTATATCCATACAGAGGGTCAGTAATGGTGCCGTGAACACCTCTCATGAGTCCAGACCTCCAGACTTGCTCTTGTTCACTGGTCCACATTCAATTTTGAAAAAATAAGATATTTTTCTAACCTTTAATAGCACTGATGTTTAGGTCATCCTGTTGATGGAATGGATGGTCTGTACTGGAGGGGGATCAATGGACTATCTGGGGTTTTCATACTCATGGCTGTGGTCTCAGAGACTAGCTAGAGGCAAGGCAAAGCCGCAGCAGAAGAACAGACATACTTTTTACCTATATCTGTGGATAATTCTCTGTGACTGATGAAACTCCAAAGGACCCTGGCCCTGACTGCAGCTCAGGAGCTGCAATCACTTGCTCCTTCAGAGCAGACCAGAATCTTTTCTAACTGCCAGCTGTTTTGTCAATGTTTCCTGAGATAGCAATTAAAAGGGAAGATCCTTGTGAAAGGGAAGAAGCTGAGCAGGCAAGAGGACCCCACTGGAACAAATGGGAACAATAACCTGGAGGCTGAGGATGTCTCTGATGAAGATGAAGCAGCTGAAATGGAAGATGAGTCTGTAAAGACTGAAGTAGAACAGAAGGGGAAGGTGAGTCAAAGACATAACTGAATTCCTGAACATGGGAGACCTGGAGAGGGAGAAAGAGCTATAAACTAGATTTTTGCCTATTGCAGAAGGCTTTGAAGTTCTGAGGAAATCCCACCTGTTCACCTATTACATGCCTTATAGTGGCAAAACCACTTTCTGGGTGGTCTTTGTGCCATACTCATAGAAAAAAAGAATCAGTTGAAATATATTTTAAATCTGGTCCCATTTAAGCCAGTTTGATTTCAGCTCCTCAGCTAGGAATAGGGTAGAGCAAATCACTGAAAGCACTGGATCTAAGGGTCCTGGTTCTTGCTCAGGTTAATGATTGCTGTCCCAGAAACAAGCATCATCTCACAGAGCCATCCAAGTATGAAGGTCAGTTTCTTGTTCTAAAACAAGGTGGGAGGATTGTTTGCCTAGGGTAGACTCTGTAGTACTTATAGAAGTAATGGAGGAGAACATGTGTGCTCCATCACTGTCTCATTTCCAGACATCCGTGTATCAGGGGATTATCTTGTTCCTTACCAGAAACTGGTATTTATCTGCTCAGACTTTGGGGGATGACTATTTCTGCGGGGAAAGGCTGGCCTTGATATGGCCTCTTCCATGTGAGGACATTCATTTTTTCAGTCTGCATGTCACTGAGAAAGCCATATACCTTATGGCTTATGTCAGATTCATAGGTGGCATAAATGCATTCAGTCCCACTGACGGCAAAGCTGAATTACACTGCCTCTAGATCTGGTCTGCTCTATGACTTCCTTTGATGACTCACTTGTTCTTTAAAGGATTTATTTCATTCTGATCTGTAGTCAACAGTGTGTATTATTTTGAAGTTTGTTAGTTTCTTTCCCTGTCTGACGGGGGCTGGCAGCTCTTGATTAATTCTTGCATGAATGAGTGTGGCAGTGGAGCAGCAGGAACCAGAGCATTCTGAAAACAACTTGGGTCTTTTTCTTTGAAGGCAAGCAGGCCCGTGCTCTATGGAGGCCCAAGCATCATTCCTTTCCCCTTATTTTCAGTTCTATACGCTTAGCACCATGACAACATAGAAAGTCATTGCTAAAGCTTGGTTGTAAAACTTAGCTACTGGAGAAAGCCATTGGTGCTGAAATACAAGTGATCATGCAGAAAGCAGTAGAAAGGGTATCCCACCAACACAGTGAGAAAATCCATCTGGAGGACATTGTGCAACAAGGGCGTTGGAACAGCAAAGCATCTGTTGTATGAAATCCATTCTTAGCTCATCAATACAGGCCGGATGGGTTATTCCCACATTTGCAGCACTAATCACTTGTGAACTGCAATATCTAAGCTGTAATAGCCATTTACATAACAATATGTAAATAATTGCAGAAG
Source organism: Rhea americana (assembly GCF_003343005.1). NCBI lineage: Eukaryota > Metazoa > Chordata > Aves > Rheiformes > Rheidae > Rhea > Rhea americana. The sequence continues at coordinate 3,780,055 of NW_028186612.1, forward strand.
GAATGATGACCCAGATGCAGTGAAATGTTCTGGATGGTAACACTTGGGGAGCTGGTGGACAAGCTAGTATATGGACTGGTGAAATGTGCCAGTGGTGTTCCCAGCTGATACTCCAAGTGGAAGGATTAACACTTTCCATGGAAGGAAAGGGATATGGCAAAGGCAGCCTGCCCCTTTTCTGCTGTCCTTCTGCCCAGGGTGCCACTGAGTATTGATACCGATCATCCTTTCCGGCTGCAGAGGCTGGAGAAGAGAAACCCAAGGGATCCCAGACAAGATATAATGAGTATTTCTGAGTAGGACTGTAGAAACTTTCCATAGATCTCTTGGTTTCTTGTTTTTTAGAGTGACACTTTGAAGCTGGCCAAGGAGCTGTCAGACACGGTTGTCTACTGCAAGAGCGTCCATTTCAATGGCTTCGTAGACCCCAGTCATCCTCGGGCTTTCAATGAGATGTCATCGTTCTCAGAGAGCAAAGCTCTGAAGCTAGCTCAGGAGTCTGGTATGTACATTCTGTCCTGGCAAAAGGCTGTCCTCTGTCCCCATCCCCCATAAAGCGACAGCTAGCAGTACTCAAGAATGGGGAGATGATGTCCCCAAAGATGTAGGTCATAGTCTCTTTGGCTGTGCATGTCATGATGAGAAACAGTGGGAATAACTTTATGTTGTAGAAGCTATTACCAAGAAGAGTGTTTTATACAGGCAGCTCACATGCAGACAGGCCTTCGAGATGAAGGAGCAGTATACACAGCATTAAGAAGAGAGAAATATAACCCCCATCACTGAAAAGGATATTTTCTCTCTCTCTCTCTCTTTTTTTTTTCTGTAGGAAACAGTTTTATTCATCACAACATCAGGCACCTGAGTCGAATCTACCCTGCAGGCTGGAGAACAGATTCCTCCAACTACAATCCCATCGATTTGTGGAACGTTGGATGCCAGATCGGTAGGTGCAATGGGGAGCTGTGAGAAGTTGAACCTAGCCAGGTCACTTGTGATCTGGTGTGGTGGGGCTTTGTCTGAGGTAGATGTGTGATTTCAAGCCACCTGCTGGCAGATAGGCTCGATGATCTCTGTGAGAAATCTGCTCTTCAGTTAGTGCTCACTGACTTTTCATAGGCCATTTCTGACCTACCTCTTTGCTGTTAGGAGAACCGTTCGTGCAAATCGACGGGTCCATCGCTGTGGAAACATAGTTACTGCCACTTAACATGAAAGGGGTAGGGGAAGCCAGGAGCATATAGAAATCTATGGGAGGGCTGGAAACCAAACTTAAATCTCTCAAGCCATAGGGCAGGACCATAACCATAACCATAACCACAAGGGGAAAGCTGTGGTCTGGGCTGTTTCCTGTAGTCACAGCAGCGTGTCTTATCTGCTCCTGGGACACTGAAATTCTGACAGCACATAGATGTCTCCAAGATGTTGTGAAAGCAAGGGTCTTGGAGCCTGTTAAATGAAGCATGAAGATTTTACAGAAGCCCTTAGTACTTGCAGTAAAACCACTATACTGCAGTTATGAAAGCCGTGCAGAAGTAGAGGAGTGGCTGAAAATGCTTTTGGCCTTCAAGTACTGTAAGGTGCCAAGGACCCAGGACCAAGATAGATTGTCAGCTGTCGTGGAGCCTTTTTTGAGGTGGCTAAAAAGATTATCACTGCATTTGAGATATCAGTGGAATATGTAGTAGGCACTGGAGTCCATATCTCTTCCTATGTAATATTAGTGACACCATTCCTAGATCCTGAATCCATTTTTGACATCCACGCTTTTAAAAGGATTTTGGCAAATTGGAAAGAGTATGAGAAATCTTCCTGGTGTTAGGAGACCAGTGAGGATTGGGCAAGTGATAATAAAAATGTCATTTGATAACAGTTTCTGTACTCCTGCATGAAGAATTCAGTTAGTGAGGAGCTCTCCAGTCTAACCAGCAGTGGCATTGATGACCCTAAGGATGGCAAAAGAAGGTCAGTAGATTTGGACTGGAAAGGAGGCTTCACAGTAAGGTTAAACAACCAGAGGAACAATCTGAGGATTGACTGAATTCACTGTGGGAGACAATTCCTTCAGCACAGAGATGAATGGTTTCTTTGAGAGATGAGGTTGTTCAACCAGATAGTATAAATTCAGTGCAGGATACTCCTTGACTCATTGGCAGGCAAGAAGATAACCGGGATGACTGCAATGGCACCTTTTGCTTCTGACAGTGCTGAATGCAAGAAATCCTTGCAGGCTGCAAGGGATGGAGTATATCACCGCTCAGTGCAGATGGAAAAGCCAATGTTTTTATCCATGAAGTGTCATTTTCGGTTAACAGAATGAATATAGAAATACTCCCATTGATTTACTTGAAAGTGACTGAATTTATTTGTTTATGTTACAGTTGCCCTAAATTTCCAGACAGCAGGCACAGAAATGGATGTCTACCAGGGTCGATTCCAGGACAATGGGTTTTCTGGGTATATCTTAAAGCCAGAATTCCTCCGGGATGAGCAAACCAAATTCAATCCAAAATCCATCACAGAAGGAACATGGGGGACGAGGAAGAAGCTTCTGCTCAAAGTAAGAATAGAGTTTGGAAAATTGTATCACTAGCATCCACCCTGGGGGGCTGTAGCTGTATCTTTTCTTTCTGCTGGTCCCAGCTGTCCCCACTGATTTTCCACAGTCAGAGTCTCTGCTTCAGTCCTGTGTGGGCTCCCGTCCTCTTGGGGCTCATTCACATGTTTAATGTTTGACACCAGCAAGACAGAGGCATCTTACAGAAACGCAGTCAGCAGTCTCCTCTGCTATTTCCAAGTATCCTCTGATCACTGAGGGGAAGAATTGGAAAAATTTCCTGTTCTCTGCCTCCTGCCCGGCCTGTTGGGCTGAAGCAATGGTCATTAGGTGCTTTGACTTATTACAACTTCCTCTGAAGGATGTCACAATGTTGACCCTAAAATACCAACACTAACTAGTCACAACAGGTCCTACACTCCTGCAGGAGAGAGACGTTTTGCCAGGAAGTCACCCTCCTTCTGACAGCCTGACCTTTTTCTCTCTTTCCTCTGCAGATCATCTCTGGTCAGCAGCTGCCCAAGGTAAACAAAAGTAAAAACTCCATCGTTGATCCTAAGGTAACGGTTGAGATCCACGGCATTCAACAGGACAACAACAAGAAGCAGACCAAAGTCATTGAAAACAATGGTAAGGGAATTTCTTCCACTCTGAGCTCCCTTGGAGGATCACACAAGGCAGTGTGTTCCTAATCAAGACCTGCTATCCTGGGTGTACCCAAGTGTGCCCACGTTGAGGGGATACATGAAATGCTGTTGGCCTGCCTGAGTTCAGGGACTCTGATTATAGACTGCTGGTGGTATTAACTAGCCCCACAGATTCATGCCCCTCTGGATCATCACTTTCAGGGGTTCATCCACTTTTTGTCCCTTCAAGATGTTTGGACACAGAAATGCCCTACAAAACAACATCATCCTGGGCCATCTGAGTTGTTTTCCTATTGGCTGCCAAAACTGCAGAGCCAGAGCTTTGGAGGTGCTCTTTACCCTTATGCACTGCTCCCACGTCTGTCCTGTGGCTGGCTGCAGGAACACCAAAGAATCATGAAACCATCAGTGTAGGAAAGAAGCAGCCACAGAAAGGAGGTTGCGTCTCCAAAGGGACTAAGGTGCAGATGCGTGGTCTTGCTTCAGCAGCTCACCAGACTGGTGTCAGCAGGACACCAGGTGTGTGGTGGGCACAGACTGGGCTTCAGAGTTGCAGCCATGGAGCTTGGGAGATTGTGGGATCCTCTACACACTGTGGCTCTGAGGTACCTGAAAATCCTACATGGATATCAGCATGGTGAAACCTCCTGCCCCAGGGCCAAAGACTTTGCATTTGTTTCCTGCAAAGTTGAAAGGCAGTAAATGCTGCAGGTCTCATTAGTCATTTGTGCTGATCTTGGTCCCTGAGAAAGCTGGGCTCAGGGCAGAAGCTGGGAGGCTGTTTGTGCTTAACCCTACCTTACTCCTTACACCCACAAGCAAAGGAGATGCACTGTATATGCACGTGGGTTCGTGGGTGAAGAATCACTTCCCCTTGGCTTCATAACTGAAATAGAAGAGTTCAAAGAAATGCAAGGTTGCCACTGCAAAGCAGTTCTTTTTCTTCCTTCTTAAAGTCCCATTGCCTCATGTCATATTGTTAAGCATCCTTTTAGCCTGGATCCATCTCAGCCCTTTTGGGTGATCTGAAAGACCCTGCCTCCTGCCAAATTGTTGACAGACCCTCTGTGACCAGCAGACTTGACCTGATGTTTTGCTGTGCTTGGGCTGTTGCTCCAGACAGGCTACGCTGATGGCAGCGGGGCTTCCGACAGGACGTCCTTGCCTCCTGTTTGTTTCTCGGGAGTGGTTTATTGAAACTACAGAAAGCACTCGCTGTGACCTGGAGAGAGAGCGCACGGCGCTTGCGCTTTGCCTCTCATCTGATATGACAGTCCTAGCTTTGTTTGCTTTGTAAGTCTGGGTTGTGTGTTCCTTATCCATAGCAGGAGTGGGGTTAGTCTGGCTCTCTCAGACACTGCCCTTGTATGAGGAGATGTAACACATCTTGTCTGCATATGTGATGGTTTTTTTTCACAGAGAGACACTCTTCATTAACCCTTTTTGCCAACAGGGGAACTGAGGCACAGAGTGGTGATAAATGGGGGGTACCTTGAGCAGTCAATGAGGCAAAAACTTGCAAATCCCAGAAGGCCCTCCCAGTATAAAGGCGCAGCTCTCCCCTCTGTTCTCCCCTGATCTGGGGCTGTGAAAATTTGTTGCTGGTCCAATAGGTACTTGAGACACCCTTGTGTATCAGCTGGTGAGACCCAAGTGCTGAGGTCCACAGTGGGTGTATGATTCATCTGCTGCAGTTAGGATGCGCTGTAGTCTAAGCTGAAAGACTTTTTAAGGGCAGGTAGCAAGCTTAAGCTGGCAGTCAAGCAGAGACTACATCAGTTTGAAAACATCTCTGATCTTCCATCCTTATCTGCAACCGGCTCTGATCTCCATCCTTGTCTATGTTGCTCAGGCTTTAACCCTAAGTGGGACGAAGAGTTTACATTTGACATAGAGATCCCTGAGCTTGCCCTAGTCCGGTTTGTGGTGGAAGACTTTGATATGTCAACCAAGAATGACTTCATCGGGCAATACACCCTCCCCTTCACTAGTCTGAAGCAAGGTAAGACTCTGCTCCCAGTTCCTTGCACTGCTTGAGCCCTTCAAAAAGCTCCTATGTCCTAGATGAGTTGTTCAGAGCCCATTGCACCGCAGGTCTCAAGAGACCCTCTCTCTGGGGCCCGGACAAGATGATAAATAGCTTATTGAGCAGCTATTGAACACTGTCTCTGGAGAAGCAGTAGCTAACAAGCAAAGTGGATCCCCTGTTACTGGTGGCCTTGGGCACATCATGTTCCCAGTGCTTGAAGCTGTGCCTGTCTGACTTGCCTTTTCTGTGAGGTAACGGGAGCAAAACGCTCGGGGGGCAGCAGCAGCTACAGAAATGGGAAATGTTATTATGGGGCCTTGGCAAACATTAGCAAACATTTTCCTGACAGGGCTAAAGGCTGCTTTCTGTCTGCATCTCGCCTTCCAGGTTACCGCCACATCCATCTTCTAACCAAGAATGGAGACCCGTACTCTTCCTCCACCCTGTTTGTGTACATCAATATCCAGGACTGTGATTAGTGGCTCAACTCTTTCTGGGGCACAGTGAATCCCATTATGGACCTAGAAGGACCTCCGCATGTGACGTCATGTGTGACATCTGCCTACAAAAGGATCCCGTCAAATCCCCAGTGCCTTCTCTGGAGCAGCACATGGTGCCCCATAGGGCCCATGGTGTGAAACAGCCATTGAACCTCTCCCTTCTGTGTGCTGGAAACATCTTAATGGGGTTGTTGAGATTAATCGTTTTGTACCTGTTTGACCAATCCAGGCGTGATTTTAGTTCACCTTAATTCATGTGATTTTTAATTTTGCTTTTAGCGAGAGCATAGGGATTCCTTTTTAGCAAATTACAGCTCTTGGGTTTGGTTTGGGCAGACATCTGGACAAAATACCCAACGCCCGTGCAAAAAAGCGCATCCCACCACTGAAACCCAGTGGTCAGATGCCAGTTGATTTCACACTACTTCAGATATCGGTTATCCTTTACTATATAAAGTTCCAAACAGGGACAAAAATTCTCCTGTTATCTGTTACAGATTAAAAAAGAAAGCTGCACTACACAGGCCCGTATTACGTAACTTGACTTTCCTTTTGTATTATAATGAAAAATACATGAACACTACTCTGCCCGTGTGCCTGGCTCTCAGCCAGGTCGCAGGGCATTCAGAGCCTGCCTCAGAGTCTGTGAAGGAGAAAGAAGCCACCGCATGGCAGATTTCCCTCTAACCCAAAGTGAAACTCGCTCAAAGAGGCCTCCAAGAATGTCTTTGGCGGATGACAGTGCAAATACACTGAACTGACAGGAGGGCTTTTCTTTTTAATGCTGTAAATCTTTTTTTGTTTGTGTTTTTATAGGAAAAAAATGTCTTTTTTTATCCACAGAGGAAGTGGCAGTAGAAACCATTTTAAATGTTAGTCTGGTCCCAATTGCACTATAGGGTTAACTCAGCACAAGCAGACAGGAGTATTTTGAACAGTAATCCGGTATTTATGGGAAAAGGTCTTTTTTCTTCCAAGTGCAACTACAGAGTTAAGGGAATATTGTTGAAATAAAATAATATATTTTTGAAGTGCCAGCTGTGTTACTAACAATATGTTAGACTATTAAAAATAGAAAAAAAATTGAAAAAATCCAGTTACTTGTCACTACTTGCCTCTTTGGCTTACTTGAATGCAACACACATGAATTTGGAGATAGACCTGCTTAATTTCTTTAAAGCTAATCAGTCTTTCTGGGGTTTCTCATGCATAGCGGTGGCAAGGACTAGCATGCTGCTACCAAAGAGGTTGAATAAATTCTAGTCCGCTCCCTCCCCTGTCTTTTTCCTAGTCCAAAACAGCCCAGATTTAGTAACCCTTGGGCACACTGTAAACTGAGCTTTATTTAGTCCAACTCAGAGTCTGTCATGCTGTAGTACTCACTGCTGGACACACTGACTTTTCCTCCTCACTATAATACTGTGTGATGTTGTAAACCATTGCCAGATTAAATGTGAATTATATCCACAACTCAAAGGCTCAAATTGAATTAATTACCAATGGTTAAAAGAGCTCAGGAGCTGCAGACGTTACCAAGGCGGAAACAGCTGTCCTGCAGCGATGTGGGTTGTCTCTCAGCTCACCTCTAAGATGGGGCAGGTTGCATCATGACACACACAATTGAAAGCCAAGGTTGGTGCCTTCTTGCCACATGCAGTGTCATATTGTCACACAGGAGTCATATCACACGTGCAGAGTCATATAGTCACGTGCAGTCTCATATTGCCATGAAGGTCCCACCTGGCAGTGCTTCTACGTGCAGGGCCTTAACTGCTATTCTTGCTCCTTCACTACCTGCTTGGATTTTGCAGCATTACGTTTTGGCTGAGCACAGCTGGCCTCTGGGAAGGATGAGATTTTTGTACAGCAAGTGTGATGAATGCTAACGCCCTGGTCCCCACGGGAAATCTTTCAGAAATGAAATGTGTCTCTGCTCCACTTACTTAACTACAAAACTGAGTTTTAATCAAAGCCTGTTACTCTGGGTACTGGAGCTGAGTGATGGTGTCCTCAGAGCTGTCCCCCAAATGGCCACACATTACTTCTGTACTCAGCCCCAGGTCATATGAGCAGCATCCTACCTCCCATCAAAGCCCATGGAGATGCAGAAATTGGGTATCCTGATAAGCCCAGGGGTTTCCTAACTGCAGCTCTCATATTTACCGTAGTCTAACGGTTACAGCACTTGTCCAGGAAGGGAGAGGCTTACCCAGAGATGAGCCCACTGCTCCCAGCTCTAAAGGGAAGGGCAATTATTGACAAATTACAGCAGGGCATGTAGTTGGTCAGCTCCTACTGGGGACCATTCAGTGACCTGAGAGTACAAGTGCAGGGGGACCAGATAGCAAGTAATGGCTCCGCAGCCCAGCGCAGGGCACGCTGGCTGGAAGGAGACAGATGAGTTTGGTCCCTGATGACAGGCTGCTCTGTGTATCTCATTTTGAAGAGCCATTGGATAAGAAGTGTGAATAAAGGCTACTCAGGACTTCTCCATACCTTACAGGGAGCTTGAACCATGCTACCTGAGCACAGGCATGATTAGCGGCATTTCTACCTCTTTTCTCATGTCAGTGCTGGGCCGTGTGTGGTGAGTCAGATAAGTGGCTGAGTTGACTGGGAACAGATTATATGTTCTTTTTTTGCCTTGCAAGATTAGATGTCATTTGGATCAGTGAGATTAATGGACTCCCACCTACCAGCTATGGCCAAGCACTAGAATAGCAGGAGAGAGAAGGGGACTGTGAGGTGAGGGATAGGTGTGGGCAACAGCAGGACCATATTATCTAGGCTCAGCATAGGCTTAGATGGATTACATGGAGAAGCCAGGGTTTCCTCAGCCTATTGTGTGTTTAAAGACAGGCAAGATTTGTGGGTAGAGAGAGAACAGCCCTCATCAGACAGATGGACAGAACTGAGGCAAAACAACTGGAGTCGGGAAAGCGGTGGGAAAGCAGCTGTGATCCAGCTGGGATGGACCAGAGCATGAGGAGGCAACACCACAAGGTCTCTCTCCCCAAAGAAACGTGGCCCACACCAGTGCTGAGGGAGCTCATCTTTGAGCAAATTAGGAAGTGCTGTGATCCTACTCTACAGAAGAGATCTAGTGAAAAGAGACACCAGGACAGCAGCAGAAATGGGACACGGCCCAGTTGAGTTTAAAATAGTAAACAGTATAATAAGGAGGAAGCAGGTGAGAAACTTCCATTTCCTTTATAAATCAGAGGCAGACAGTAAAATCAGCTCTCCACGTGAGGAGCTCCCAAATATCACAATAATCTGTTATTTGTAAAATTCCATGCTAGTTTCTGAGTCCTGGCAGGGGCACTCAGCACACGTTTGCTGGCAAGCATCGTGGCAGCAGGAATAAAAGCAACATGCCGCAAACCAGCTTAATCTCCCTAATTCGACTGCATTTCTGTTTCCCTCCCTTTGATTGCATACTACTCTTTGGGCCCACAGTTAGGACTTATAGATGGAATCGTTGAATTTTATCAGGTAGTACATGCAATTAATTAATTTGGGAGCTGGCAAGAGCATGCCACAGCAGGATGATATAAATATTGTATGTGTATTGCTGCTTCCAACTGTGGTAATGAGGGCAGAAATAGGGATAATGTGCACTGATTGTATCCAGTGTGAACACAACAGGAGCAATCATGCAGATAATTTGGCTGATTTGTGTCTCTGCTTGATTCTTACCTTACTCTGCATGAGGTTTCAATGTGTTCTGTGCTGGGCCCTCAAGCATGGATGGGCCAAATTGCTACCTGGAAGCATAGAGGTAGTGATGTGGTTGTGGCTTGTGTAAAGTAGCCCTCAGTTCTTAAACGCAATGATTTCTCCAGAAGATCCCATAATCTGGAGGTGCTTGCCTCCAGACCAGCCAGATGATGACACCTCACCATTACTGCGCTGTTACTGGTTTGGGTATTGTATGAGAGCTCTTTGCTCCCAGGTCATCTGCAGCTCCTAAGCATAAGAACACCGCATCCTTGTAGCAGGGGTGGAAAATCAGGCCAGCTGTTGAGTGGGAAGGAAGGGCAGTCAAGTAGCCTGATTGCAGGGAATGGAAGTCTTGGGAGCAGGGTGCATCAGCACCGGGAGAGAAACAGTGCCGAGGTGCCTGCTATGTGGTGTTTGGGGACAGAGGGGCCTCTGCCTCCTGAGTTTGTCCTTTTCTTTTTAAAACATCCAAAATCCCATCAATGACCATCTGTTTGAAGGAGCTGTGGCCCTGCAGAGCTTTTCTCCACTGCCATCCTACCCCCCCTGCTGATAAAGGACAGTCATCACGTTGCTGTTGGCTGTTTATTTGAAATCACTGATCAGGCTGGAAATGGAATAAAGCTGCAAAACCAAATCTTTTGGGTTTCTTTAAACATATGTGTTTCTTCCTTTTGTTTACAATTATATCCCTCAAACACTGATCACTTGTGTTGCCCCCCCGCCCCCTTGATCAGATTGAGCTCATGCTGTGGAACGTGCCCTCTCAGGCCCACAGAGATCACAGGGATGGAGCCCTGTGACAAAAGCTGCAGTCGGACAAATTCTGCCTCTGGTCATCCCCCAAAACCTCTTGACTTCTCCAGGCCTCTGGTCTGTGGGCAGAGAGAGATTCTCCTGCTTACCTGCACCTGCCTGCAGTCAGAGAGGCCAGGTGAGAATGGAGATGCCATCTCAATGGAAGGGGAGAAACAAAAAGAAAAAGGGTCTTGTCTAACACTTAAAATCCTGCATCTAGCCCTAAATCTCATCTGCCTCTTGAAATAAATCCACTAATAAATATGTTCTAAATATGTGGTTTTTTACAAGCCAGCTTCTCATTTGTTTTTTCCTGCATCAGGTAACGTGTATTAGTCTAAAATTGATTTTCTGTGGTGAATATCTCTTCTACAAGGTGAGAAGGGGTTGAACTGGGCAATCTCACTCCATGGCTACTATGCACCTGGCTACGCCAGTATCTTTTCCTGACCCAAGGCTCCCCATCATCCCTCTCGTGCTTTCCCCTCCTTTCCTGACATCAGCTGCAAGTAGCCTTCGTCCTGCCTAATTTTAAATTTCTAATTTCCTACATTTCCTAATTTAAATTTCAGGAAGACCCTGATGTTGTGCAAGTGGCAATTTGCAAGGAGGAGAGGAGAGGACAGGCTACGGTATGGTTGTGTGACACACACTCGTCTTTGTGACTATCATCACCAATAAAATGTCCCCAAAAGACAAGAAAATCCTACAAAGTCACTCCTATGAAAATTTTACCTCCTTGGTTTTCAGGTTTGCAAGGAGAAAGGAGCCTTCCCCTGAACAGTGCCTGCTGGAATAACTGCTTTGGAGCTTGGCCTGATTGAGATGAGGTTGGGTTCATTGACAAATGTCAGCATTCCTTCCCTGCAGCTCCTAAGAGACTGAGGCTGGTGCCAGAGTCATTAGATGCCAGACGGCCCCTGTGGTCTCAGAAGAGTCCATATTGCTTCTTTTCGTTCTGTTGCTTCCATTTGGGCATCTGGTAGAACTCATGCTTGGACTTACCAAAGATATCGTGGAAATCGGTGTCAGAGAGATAGTACTGCAACGGAAAGAGGGAGCAAGAGAGAGTCAGTTTTGGCTTTTGTAAAAAGCAGCTGGGGTGCTGCCCTAGGCTGCCTCCCTATCTCATCATGCCAGTGTTGGCCCCTGACTTCAGGCAAACATCTCCTGTCCTGCTGTCTGTCCTCATGGTGGGGAAGTAGAACATCCTAGCAACTGCTCCTCATCCTCCTTCCCAGAGCTCAGAGGGGGTGCAAGCACACCAACCCAAAGGGACATCGCTGTTTTGGGGGTAGTGTGTTCTACCTGGGATTCTGCCCTATTAGCCATATGGAGGCCAAGACAATTAATGTCACTTCAGAGGAGTTCTGCTGGCTAAAATACTGGGTGATTTCTCAAGCAGTAATTCACAGTGAAAGCATTTCCCCCTCACACAAGTCTGCCAACAGCATTTGGGCTGGAAAAGCTCTCTTCCACTGGCAGAAAGCCAGAATGTTTTATAGAAAGCTGGTTTATCGGTGTTATTCAGAAAAATTCTGTAGGAAGTGGAAAGTGGGTTTTCACCGGCATTTTGAATAAAAGAAAGAACTTATATGCAGACCAGTTGAAATATCATTGAGGATATTCATATGAGGAGAGTTAGCACTGCTGCAGTGCAGAGCTGCTGGTCCAACTGTAGATCATCTCTCTGGCTACAGACCTTGGCATTTGCCAGGAGATCTGTTGGTGCACACACACACACACACACACACACACACACAAAAAAAAAAAAAAAGAACCTTTCTGGAAGGAGTTTTAAGTGTAAACAGAAATCTAGGGCCTACTATAGAATGAAACCTTCTCTAGGTTTCATTCTCAGCTGCCCTCAGTCACTGCGTCATCATGTCTTGCAGGATTTGTAGTTTTGAGTCTCTGTTCCCTATGACCAGAAGCTAAGTGGCATAATAAAACAATCCTACTAAAAGCAAATATTTTTAAAATCAATTATTTAAACTTCATTTTTCTCTCCTGAAAATCATTAGTACTTAAAATATTTGGTCCAACATGGAGTGAAAACATGGGTGAAATTAATACAATTTCCAGTCCTCTGAAGTAGGATTCAATAGCTTAAAGTACTAGTGCAATTAGCTAATACTAAGTACCAAGTTAAGCTACAAAGACATTAAACCAGCAGTGCTATCACCTCTTTCTTAGCAGGATCCACGCCTTCAGGAAGTTCATCCACCGTTTTGTTGATCAGCACCTCTCGGGCATAAATTCCTTCGCCATTGGGCGTAGGGGAAGGGCTGCTGTTGTTGTAGTTGCTGCTGTTGCTGTCACTGTGGTTGAAGTGTGTTTTATACTCAGAGGAAGCTCTTTTTGTACTTGGAACAGTTGAGTTGATCACGCTGATGTTTCTCTTGTTCAGGTTGATGTTGTTAAGATCCTGCAAAGTAAAGGAAACATGTCAAGGCAACATGCTCTATCAGTGCAACAAACTGGAGAGTTATCCCAGGTCTTTCCCTCTGCTGGAGTTGGAAGGACTGTTCCTGGCATAAGCCACTATTCGGTCTGCTGCTTTGGAGAACAGAAGCTGCAAGGAGAAGGTCCAAACTATAGTATTAGTCCAGCACCTCCGTCCAAGGTTATGTCATGACATTAGGATTGCTAAAACCACAGCGTTGATTGTACCTCCTAGAATTAACCAGGAGACCTTACAGTAGCCTAGTTTTTCTCTGGATAATGGCAAGGGAAGGCTCACATGGGAGCAAAAAGAATAAAGATAGATATCTACCCAGCCTAAAGCTTTGGATTACCTGTGTACCCCTTGCCAACCTGCTCCTTCTCTGGTTCAAAGTCACTGCCACTTCCTTCCAGCCTTCCTTCTGACTCCATCCCTGGTAGAACTGATCACCTCTGACGGTCTTGTTTGGGACTGTTGGGAGCTTGTGCTAGCCATGCTTTGTGAGATCTCCCATTGAGCTATGCCCTCTGTGGCCTGTGGCATCTGTGTGCCCCTTGCCTTAGTCCAGGATCTCAGGGATCACAGCTCTGCAAACTGTTCATACAAAGATCCTCACTTACACTTTTAATTGCATGTGTAGTTTAGAAATCAGCTGTCCAGTCTCCTGCCTACAGATGCCTCTCTACAGGACTGAAAGAGTCCTGGGAGATCGGGGAACAATTATGGACTCACATCTCACTTTGCTTTTCTTGGAGGAGCACAGCTCCGATCCTGAGAGCCTAAGGTCCTCGTACCTTCTCCGATCATTATGTCCTCTCCTTCACGTGACCAGGCTGAGGAGTATAGTGGTATTAATACCCTGATGTTTCCCATCCACAAGGTCTAGGATCCACTCACCACTGTGATCTCGGATATAGCTGGCACATCTCCCAAACTGTTCTTCATCTCCTCATAGGACTTGCCATCCTAAAGGTAAAGAGAGTCAGGAGAAGCAAAAGCCACCTTTAATGAGCACATGCTCCTGTTCTCCAAAGGAGTTTGGAGATCACACAGATTTTAAAGCCATAGGGATGCCAGTTATGGTGGCAGCTGGTGTTTCCTTTCATCATCAACTCCTGGAATCAGGAGATTCTGCCAGAATCTGAGCTTTGATTTGAAAATAAACAAACAGAATTCAGCCTTTGCAGTTGTACAATGCAAGCTGAAAACAGGAAACTTAAAGATTTTATAGAGCACAAGGCTAATCAAAAGATATTTTATTTACCACCAGATTTAAATCTTCTAAATTTTAAACTGATCTTGCAATGCATGAAAGTTTAGGATAAGATTTTCCTCTGTTTAATTTAGCTAAAGCTAAAGCTACTAATGCCCAAGTCCTGGGCTTTTCATAATTTGTGCCATGTATTACTAGATACCTCTTATTTCCTAAAAAAGAATATATTGGATATTTTGGCAAAGGTGATGACTATTTTTTCCTAAACAGCCAGGAGATGTTAATTCTTAACAGCACCATCTAGAAAAGTTCCCCCAAAAGAACAATCAACATAAACACATGGACTGCAGAGCAAACATTTAAACCCAAAACTGAGCAACAAACTTGGACAGCAGATGTTCCTGAGATGTTAACAGTTTGAACTGCTTGTCTCTCTTTGCTGAAGTTGCCTACAGGAGATGTTTTTCAGGGCATGTATTTTTGAGCTGTACACTTGTTTTTCAATGGTTCCTGAAAAAGACTCAAGTTTTTGACCTTTGTTTCAAGCATTGACTTTTTTTTTTAAGGTTCAACGCTGGGAGTTACTGTCTTATCTGGCCAAAACCTGCTGTTAAGGTAGACTTTTTACCACCACACCAGCTGCAAAGAAAGAGGATGCAATTTCAGCTACAGGGAAAAAACAAAAAAAAAAACAGTTCTGTATGAGATTTCCTGCAGTGTGAAGCCCCCTGGGGATGTTCACCCCTGCTGCCTGTCTGTCCCACCTGCAGACTCCAGCACGGGACTTCATTTGCAGCCCTTTGGGCAACCAGAAAATGAGAGTGCTTATGAACCAGATGAACACCAGCGTTTACAGAAAGCTGAGTAAAGGTCTGGGGGACCCTGCACTGTGCTCACTAAGTTTTCTCCAGGAAAACATCACCTGGGAGTTTTCCCAACTTTCCATCATCGTGTGTTTTTTCGTGCACAGCAGTGCCATCAGGTGGCAGGCATATCGGTGCACAGTCTGGCAGCGTTGCTCCTACCTAGTTGTTTGCTACCAGCAGAAATCAGGCCTAGTACTTTGAGCAGATAAATCAGCAAAGCCCCTGAAGGGTTGTCCTATATGGCCAGCTGTGCTGCAGCACCCAGCACCCAGACTGGCTGATCCGGACGAAATGAGCACGGGGTTAATTACTCCTTCCTTGGTTCCTTCACCCAAGCCTGCTATGCACAGCCCATGCTGGGGAGCATCCCCGACAGCACTTGGCGGGGCACCATGTACCAGCTGTGTGAGCAAAGCTCTGCTCTGCTTTAAACTGCTGGAATGATTTCAAACCCTTGTGTTTTAAAGGGAGGAGGGGAGAATGACTTCTATCTTTTTCTGACAGCTCCTGGAGCAGGTTTCTCCTTCTGTTCAGCTGGTATTTGTAAATCAGATTTCCAGAAGATGGGTTGTATGTAGGAACCAAAGGTGATCTCTGTCAGAGTGGCCAGTGCCAGGGCTCTGATGGACAGTCTGTGAACCTGGTGAAGATACTTGCCTATTCACATCTTTCGTTTTACTAGAGTTTGCACTTAAAGCTAGGTTAGGATTTTTCTCTTTGACAGTATTTTGAAAAATGAGCATTTTTTAATTCTCTTTATGATGTGAGGTGCTTCTGTTGAGACTCCAAACTTGATTTTATTATTAGCAGCCCCTAAATGTACTTTTTGGCTGAAATCCCAAACCATCTGATTTGGGACCTGATATTTTTAAAAGGAAAATGTGAATATTATGAATTAAAGCACATTTATTTCCATTCACAAAAGCCCTCTGTTTTACCAATTAGGTACTTTTTGCTGGAGAAGGAGAAAAAGCTGGGCAGGTAGTCCTGCACCAGGAAGCCATGAAGCTCAAGAGGTGTCATAGTGAGGTTTTCCTCCATGCATCACAGTGGATATTGACAGCGACACTCTTTAAGCACTGCTGGGCACACATGCACACCACAGGGCTTTCTCAGTAACTTACACTCCATTTGTAGGGGTCCCAAGCGTTGAACCATCCTGTGAAGTTCAGAGGTTCATAGCCCTGCTTCACCAGTATTATTGGAGTGGCCAAGTCTCTCCCTGCTGGATGGGTCTTGAGATACTCCTTCGCTGAGGCAATTGCCTCATTCCTCTCATATGTGTTGGAGGCTTTGCCAACCCAAAGGAAAATCTGCAATGAAAGAAGGTAATGAAGATTGGCAATGAAGATCAATGAGCAGTTAGGACCTGTGCAGACAGTTATTTGTTCTCCCCTGCTTGTCGAAGCAGAGATAAGACTAGTTGTTGCCAAATAGTTCCCTGGGATTTTGATCCTAGATTTACTCCAAACCAAGAAGGATTTTACTTCTGAGACAGCTCCACAGCATAAACATTTCAGGAAAAAGCTCTCACACATTTCAAGGTAGTTAAAACTAGTCTCTGAAAAATCAAAACCTCACATATCTTCCAAGTATACCTCTTGGAGTATGTTTCTGACAGTCTAAAGCAATTTCTCATCATTGGTGCCAGGAAATGAGGGGGAGGGTTTCTGGGGCTACTCTGCTGGCGAGAGAGCTCATGCCTTTGCTCTCTGTGCCTCAGTTTCCCCTTTTCTGAAACAGAGATAATAATACTTTCTCATTGAAGTGTTTTGTAACTGGATGAGAAGGATTAGACACAGACTTGCCTATCAGACAAGTCTTTGGGAAGGGTTTGCAGATGGGACAGAGGGTGTTGCCCTCAAATGCATTTTCAGTGCTGGATTATAAAATGAATTAAGACATTAAGACTAGTTTGAAAACGTGTAGAGGAGGAGGGGGAGCTCATGCTGACCTCTTCCCAAGTGTCTAGCAGCATGACGTCATCTTCGTCCAAGTCTTCCTGGCAGAAACCCACCACTTCTGTCATGATGAACCGTCCTGTCTGGTTGGAGCACTCAAAGAGGCGAGGCTGGTATTGGGTGTTCTGCTCTTGAAATCTTCCTCACACATGGCAGGGAAAGAAAAAGCAAGAGAGATGGAAACCTTTCCATTGTGGTTTATTGCTGGCCCAGCAACTACTAACTATGACCACGATGGATGAGGTGGGAACATCATCGGGCCTAAAAGTTGGTAATGTCAATTCTCAAGGAATTCCTGGACAATTTTAACAGTTTTTAAGGCAACTCTTTCTCTACCCAAAAAAGGCATAAGCAGAATCCTCTGCTTTTAGGAGATGAACCTACTGTCAGGTGAAAGCCACATCATCTCCCTGGGTTGTAAATGAACTTGTCACCTGCCCAGAGGCCTGGAGAAATCCAGGTTGCTGAGTAGCATGTTTAAAATCTCCTGGGACTACCTATCAGGGTAGTAATCAGTAGAAGTGAATATATTGCTTATGTAGCCCTAGGACAGCCACATCCTAAGACAGACACTGGATGGATTTACTATAGGGAAAGAATGGGTTTGGGACCTTTGTCTATTGGGTTTGGATCTGGAGCTCCTACTTCACAGAAGGTCTGACCCAAAACCTAGACAAGAGATATCTCAGTGGGGTTTCCAGTAGGTATTGTGGCAGACCAAGATTTTGGGGATATTCTGACTTAGTGTACTCTGGGGCAAGGACCTGGTGTCGGATTGCTTCCCCATACCCCTCCAGAGGTTTGGTCATTTGCTTAACATTGCATGGCCAAACGTAGAGGAACAACGAAAGTCACTGTTACCTCTTATCACTGGCATAAGGGGCTTTGCCTCCCAGGGCTTCCCAGAACTCTGCTGGCTCTTGTCCCTCCAAAACAGTCAGCTTGTCCCGTTTTGAGATGACATCAGCAACCATCTTTGCCATCTCTCTTTCATCTCCACTGCAGCCCTACATTCAAGACAGAAAATTGAGGCAGAGTTAGGGGCGGACTAGCAAAACTTATCTGTGGGGCAGAGCTGGCCTGACCCTGCATTCTTCTCAAAAGCTTTAGACTTGCTTTAATGTTTTCGAGGGTCTCACTCTCTAATGTGTTGTGTAAGCAAAAGCACTGAGATTCACTGACTACGTCTGAGCTGGTCACTGAAACTCCAAATCTAGCCCCTAGACAGCCATTCGGTGTTGCTAATGGCATCCAGGGCCCAGGTCATCTCATCATAAGGTGGATGCCTAAAAGAGGTTAAATGAACATGCCTTATCTCAGTTGATTTCCCACAGTTGGCTGGACAGGGAGCCTTGGGCTTTAGGGGGGAGGAGGTGTTTGCTCAGCTGAAAGAGATCTGCTTAGGTGATCTGCATCACCTAAAGTGAGGTGAAGTCAACCCCAGGATAGGTTACTTCTGTGAAGAGATAGCCATGTTCCTGCTAATCATACACAGAAAGGACCTAATCCTGGGTGCCCTGGCTGCTTGCCCAAGGATGTACCTACATGGCTCTATGAAGGATGGAAGACTCAAGCCCTGGGTCAGCAATTTTAGCTTTCATCAACTGCCTCCCCTTAACTCTTTGCATTCTCACCTTCCCACACCACAGGTAGCAGACTTGGCTGGTCGTCAGCAGGAAGACATCATTAGAGTTGAGAGAGGAGGCCCTGGCTGGCACTTCCGTGGCCTTGGTGTTCATCTCATCTGTACCCCTCACCTGGAAGAGGCGAATTGCAGGTTCAGGTGTGTTCGCCTGACTCCGGCTTGTGCCTCCCTGCAAGAAAAGAGAGGGGAAGATGACGCTGGGAGGTGAGGATGACATGCAAATTCAGAGTGTGTTTGGTTAGAGGAGAAGGACTTCCGAGCTCACAGCTCCTCAATACTGCTGCAGCAAGGGACCACAGGCCTGTACAGAGCCTGATTGAAGCAAGTGAGTAAATCCAAACATGTTCTGATTCCAGGTCAGAATAAATCCCACATGTCATAACTTTTAAATTTCTTTCCAGATATTCTAAATCTTGACAAGCTCCTGTCAAGGCACTCAAGTTCAATGTAAATGGACCTTAAGATCTGCTATGCCTTTGCCATGTAGAAAGGACACAACAGCTGGACTCAGATTTTCCACTGCAGTGAGCTTAGCTCAATGTCTACTGTGAAAGTTGTATGGTTGGGCCACCACTGAGTGTTGAGGGCAATCCTGCTCTTTTCCAGTCCTTTATAATGTCTCTACAACAGCTGGCAGCAATCAAAGCAGAAAGTGAAGTGGATTAGAAGATAATGAGATGAAATTCAGGCAGGGACAATTCAAATAGCGTAGCTTTTTGCAGGGTATTTTGGAGGATGCTCTCTGGAGGCCAGACCTTGAAGGAGTATACTATCTGTAAGTTACAGCACAGTTCTTCTATTGTAACTCTACAAAATATTTTGGGATAGAATTTGACAGAACTTCACATGTAAATGCTGGACTTCAGTGACAGACAGCTGAGTCCAGCTCAGCCCAGGACTGTTGCCCCTTAGATATTTACTGTGTTCAGCCTACTTAGGAAATTAGTATGAAGAGGTCAAGTTCAATTCCTGAGATGTTTCCTCTTCACTAGAGACTGCTTGATGGCTGTGGGAAGTCCTTATCCTCTCTATGTCTTACTTACCACTATTATGGGGAAATACACAAAGCTGCTCCACTTAACGAGAAAGGGGATTTTGAAAATACAACACAGCAGTGATGGCTATATAAGTACCACGAAGAGAGCTAGAAATGTTCCATTCTTTCTCCATGCCAGCCCATACAGGCCTAGCAGACACTTCTTGACATCAGCCCATCACTCTGAACAACTTCCACTGTAGCCACTGCTCCATCATTGGTGTTTGCACCTTGCCCATGTACACAAGCCTATATTACCTCATAAATGATGAGTTTGCCCTTGAAGATCGCCAAGAAGTGCAGTGGCTCCTTGCCCATTGTCACGCGCACCTGCACAGCCTCATCCCCATGTTTTTTGTCCAGCTCCACAGCATTGAGGGCACAAGCAGTGATTTCATCCACGGAGGCATGGCGACCCTAGGGGGAAAAGTGATACCACACATAACATGACCAGGTGAAGGGTATAAAGCTTTGCACAGTGTAATTTCCTGCCAGTTCCAGGCTTGCTAGAATTATAACCCAGATCCCCGCCTATGGTATCATGAGATCGGAAATCAACCTACGTGATTTTAAATATGCATTTCTGGTCTTGGAGCCTTTAAACCTCATTTTCAAAGCTTTTCTCTGCAATCTAGAGGAGGAAAATATACTTCAAAAATGGAAAGTAGAGGTATTCAAACACACATGTGATCCAGGTCTGAGGAGCTCCAAGAAAAATCTGAAAACTTTCAAGGTTTAACTTCAGCACTGTAAGCCCTCTCTGTTTTATATTCCCATCTTTCAATCTGATGGCAGCTCGGGCTCAGAGAGTCCATGTTGCTTACAAGATGGAGCTTTGGATATTTGCAGGTGGACAGCTGATAAGCAAAGGGCATGTGAGTTCTTCAGGATGTGTCAGTTGGGTTTTTGATTGCAATTGCTTCTGTCAGTTTTAGGCTTCTAACAGACAAAGCACAGTCCCTTCTGCTTTGGTTTGACCTACCTGCCACATGTAGAGGATATAGTGAGGCCTGCCTGATCTCAGGTAGGTGTACAAAACCAAGTAGCAATCACCCCCATAGAACTGCCCATATTTCTTGGGATCCACCGGCTGCATGTGCAAGTCCTCAATCCTCCACACCTAGCAAGAGAAGTGTCTTAGTGAGCAGCAGTGGAGTCAATATGAAGATAGAGCACAGCCCCTTTGCCAGCACACCCAGGTCTTCAGCTGGGAAGGCAAATCTTCCTCTTTCCTTGGATGCCAGCCTATATTTCCCCACTCTGATTAAGTGTTTGCCAGCAAGCTTATGTTTCTCCAGTGACTCCCACAAGACATGGGCCATTAACTAGACTTTTGGCAGTTGGTGACTCTCAAGGAAGTGCAGCTTCCTGGTGCTTCACAGCCCCAGGACTCCTTTCTCAGCCAGCTCCGTTTTCTGTGGGAGGCTGCAAGAACAGAGGACGGCCTGTGCTCTGCATAGATATTGGTGATATGGACGTAACTATGAGACAATGCAAAAAGGGAGTCGAATGTGTCAGTCTCATGCTCTGTGCCTGTGGCAGGAGAGGAGTCGAGTAAACTCAGTGACTCCTTTGCTCCACTGGCTGCAGGTTGGAGGAGAAATGTCCTAGAGCTTTAGTAAGTTTTGCTTTAGTTAGAGTTGGCAAGGGGTTCATTTTGGCTGCAGCTGTGCTTCCCTGGGGAGGAGAGGTGAGAAAGCTGGGCATGCTTTCACAGGTCCACAGCTGCTGCGTATGGAATGACAAAAGGGATTTGGAAACACTCTGAGAACTGCGTTGTCTGTCAGAGAAAGGTCTCTCACCTCTACATTGCCAGAGGCATCATCCACCATTCTCTGCTCAGCAGCTAGCTCTGGTCTGGCATGGAGCTGAGCGGTGTCAAACTTCACCTGCTCCACCTTGGCTGGATGCACCACCAGAATGAAAGCATGAACATAAGGTATTCAATGCATGCAAAGCATATAAGCCATACAAACTCTGTGTACTACCCTAACACACATACACAATTATCATACACAGGAGAAGTACGTTAACAGTCACATGACGTCAATCTTGCCACCGGTAAGAAAATGTTGTTTTTAAAGTATATAAGAGCATATACACTGTGATGTTAATCTGTGTTATGGGCTGGCAGCTGGCCGTACTGCATATCCCAGTGAAATTGTGATAATTGGCTGGTAAAATATTAGTTACCTCCTGACTGAAAATTCATGATTATTTTCCAAACCTGTACTTCTTTCCTTCCTTTTAAAATGTGGCTTTCAGAAGTAAAAAGACTACGTTTCTCCAGCCCATGATAAAGAGAGAGAGAGAGTATACACAGAAGGGAGAAAGAAAGAGATTGAGAGAAGAGAGAGAACTTGCAAGCAAAAGAGAGATTTGTGACTAATTGGTGGAGACTTTCAGCAAGTCTGTCACTATCCTCTAACTCATCTGTAAAATCTCTCTCTTCAGTATTGTTTAACCTTTGGGGTTAATACATTGCAATATTTATTTCAGCAGCATGATAAATTGAGCTATTGTTTACTTTGGTGTAAGTACAGAATAATTCTATTGATGTCAGGAGGATCCTGGGTGGACAACAGTGTCAATGAGAGCAGAATGTTGTTCATTCTTTATCAGATTCATTATTAGCAATTTCTAATGAAAGCTTTGCAAAAAGTTCTGTAAGTATGAATTTTTTCATATTTTTTTTCAAGAGAGATTGATCTTCTGCCAACATTTACATTTGGAATAAATAGTATTTAGGTTCATATAAGAAGCCTCGGCAGTTGTGATGTTCAGTTGCTGATTGCTTTGCATCTACTGAATAAGGTGGAAAATACAGGTCATGAGAAGAACGTGCTTTACATTTTCAACATGATGAAGACAGGAGACAACCAATGTGAATGATGTTCCCTCATCTGTCACTTAGCAAAGGTGAGCAAGCAGTAAAGTCAAATCTGAGACAATTCATGGCTCTGAAAATGTACTCACCAATTTTGCCAGTAGTATAGACTTTGCCCAGCCCTTGTGTTTCATCCTTTTCTGTCCACTTCTGGAAGAGCTGTTTAAACATGGCTGACTCTGCTCCATCATTTATCACTTCAATGTTGGTGGAAGGAGGATAGCCTTTGGCTTGGATGAAACCCTAGTGGCATTGCAAAAGGACTTTAGTTGGGACACATCAAAGTTTTTACGGAGAAGGACGTGGAACTGAGCCAGTCCAAAGAGCAAACATCTCTCTGCAGCTAAACATAGCAGCATGACCAAGGACAGGATTTACCTCAAGATTAAGCCACTTGCATGTAGACTTATAAATGGCGATGTCTGCGAGCTTCCACTGTAGTACTTATGTTTATACTTGTATTCAAGCAACTGAACCCTGCCCCAAAGTTGGTGACCTAGATCACATCCTAAAACTAATCTCTAAATGGCATCTTCATCTTGAAGAGAATCTCCTCTCATGGGTCTAATGGAAATCCTTCTCCTCTCTCTCACCCAGATCTGTAGATAGCTTCTGATGAGGAGGGGAGAGGGGAAGAGTAGTGATAGGCTATGCCCATGACCTGAAAGCACAGTTCATCTCTCTGCTTCACTCTGATCTTTTTGTCTCACTTTACAAAAGTGAGTGTGCCGTCCCTTTTGCATGTTAAAACATGTGACTTGTCGAGATAGTAAAGGCATGGAGGCAGAGTCCATGCCATACCACAGAGTATGACGTGTTCTGAGGAGACAAACATTCACAAATAGGGCAGCTATTGAGTTAAGAGGCTAGTTCAACATAGGCGCTTGATACAGTCTGAGAGGGAAGAAAATTATCTGTTCTGCCACAATGTCAAAGTCATTGCTCAGTTTTTGGTAACTGCTTTCGTATTTATCTCAGCAGGCTCCAGGACGACCCAGAGGTACAGTGTTGACAGCCACTGTTTGGGAAGGAGTCCAAGTGTGGGCTTCTGAGCGTTCATTTTGTGCTGTAATTACCACAGCCACCCACTACCCCCAGGGAAAAGTAGAGCAGATGGTCTTCCCATCCCTCCCACCTGCCATGCTGAAAGAGATATCTTTTGTTCTATATTTGTAGCTCAAGGCCAGAATTTACAAAGCTGATTGCATACTAAAAAGCATCTGAGTTAAGCTTTTGGAAGGAGCACAGAGGACTGAGAGATAAATTTTAAGGCAAAGTTTGTCAAAACTTTTCTTCCCTAAGACAATAAGTGTGATCAGTATTAAAGTTCCCCAGGTAAGATCTCATTGAAGGTGAGGCCATTTATGGTCTTCAAACAAGTCATTAGATAGTCAATAAGAAGATAGTCAACAGAGTTAAAAGCCAAGTTCCCTTCCAGTCTTCTCTTCAACATGCCAATTTATATATATATAAAAAAAGCCCTACCAAATGTCCTACTCACTCAGGCTCTCTCAAGGCTGATTTTGTCTGAAATAATGTGTTGGGGCATGCTAGGCCAGAAAATAACAATATGATACCTTAACTGAAGGGGTGGCATAAGTGTGCTGTGCTGATGTGCTCTACCTTAGCCTGATCCCTGGTTTTGTCTCAGGTTGGCCAACCTGAGTTCATAACAGATCTCTTTCTACCCAGTGGAAGATCCCCACATCAGCTTCAAATTCACACACAGAACCTGAACCTAACCTATGGGCATTATCTTGTTGACCACAATGGACCTGAGATTTAACCTGTAGCATCTATATAGAAGACCTTTTTTTTTTTTTTTTTTTTTCAGAGAGCAGTCAAGTTCCCTGTTGACTTGCCAGAGGTATCACAGTGTTGATTAGAAATGTAAGAAATGCCTTTCTGGGTCAGAGCACTGGTCCATGCTGCCTTGAACAGTGGCTGTAGGAAATGCTGTTTAGTGAGCCCATGTGAGCCTGCTGACTATTTACGGTCTTATCCCTTTGCTCTCCCCAGCAGCCACAATATTGGGTCATGGCTGTTAGAGGGAATAGGAGATCCTATCCCCTTTAATATCTGTTTATGGACCTGCTGACCATGAATTTGTCTAACCCCTTTTGAACCTACTGATATCACAAATCTCCAGCATGTCTTAAAACAACAAATTCTAGACATTCGCCATCTGCTGTAAGAAAGTATTTTCTTTTTTCTTTTGTATTTTCTTCTTTTAAAATTTTCTTTGTTTTCCTCCTACTTTCAATGACAGATTCCAGTTCTACTGCGATTTGGTGAAGAACAATTTTGCATTCACATCGTCCCACCTCCCTTCAAAATTTAAGTCCTGTTATTACACAGACCAGTTCTTAAAGACCCACATTTAATTGTAATGAATGATCAGATCTAGATTAGTGCTTAGTTTCCTCCCACGACATTCTTTGCACTGTGTTTCAGCTCACCAAAGCTCTGCTGAAGGCTGTTTTCTTCTCTTCCTTACTGGATAATTTTCCTCTCCAAACATAGATTTTAAAACCACCTTGATCTAAAATGTGGCAGTCCTGATATGAAGCAGAAAAGAAAAATGAATGAAAAATGAATGTTTTTTTTCAGGGAAGGATTCTTATTGTAGCATATCTAGGCTGGCTCCTGCTTGGACATCTAGATCTAGCTTCTTTCCGTGTCTTGTAGAGCTGCTAACCCTGGTGTAACCATTAGCAGAAGCAACAGAGGGCAGATTTTTTGTTGTGCATGAATGGGATATGTCTGCCTCAACTGTACAGTGCCTGGGTTCTTGGGCACACTGACCTTGCAAGTGCCTCTGATCCCAGCAGCTACTCTTTAACTCTGAAAAAATAAAATATGTATTTTTCTTAGGCACTTCTCCAAACTGGCCATTACAGCCACGTGAGAGCTGCTCCTAAACCAACAGGAACACCAGCTCCAAAAGGCTTCAGGAGAAGCAAGTGCCAAATTTCACCCTCAGCTTGCAGTACTACAGTACTGCTGATGATGGTGTTAATTTATGCTGAGTCTAGTATTAAAGAAACAGAAAAAGCCCAACTTAGACCTCTTCTGCTCCAGTATTTTTCATCCCTAATCTGGAGTTATGGGATGAGAGGGCTGCCAGGCAGCCCATCTCCACTGTGGAGAACCGATGGTCCCAATTGACAACATGCTGTGTGACCAAAGGCTTAGTGATTCTGAAATTGAGCTTCGACAGGAAAAATGTGATCTTTATATGCCTATAAAAGGAGACTGAGATTTAACAGTGCTGACATCAGGGATTGAATGGAGCATGGGTAATGGGCACAAGGCAATAAAGAAGCTGGAGCCAGATGACTTGCAGCACAACCCGATTTTGGAATAGGCCACTTTGTGCAGCAAAGAAACAAGGATGAGCAATTCTCTGCCAAATTTTAGCCAGAAGGGTTTTAGGAAGGCCTCTGTTTTCTCAGTGCCTTTAGACAGAGGGTCTGTAAGGCAACTCCTTCCAGGAGGGTCACTGAGCCTCATCACTTGCTACAACAGGAAAATATATCTAATTTTCATATTTTTATGAGCAGAGTGGCTGTTTGCTCTCATTTTTGCAAACGGGGGGCTGTCCTAGAACATCACTGTGCAGGTATTTCTATCTGGAATTTAATCCTGGCCCATTTCAATGCGCTTTGCCTTGACTCTCCTTTTATAATGCTTGCCAAGCTAATATACTTCTCAGCTGAGAGGGCTGGTTTGCCACTTTTTGTTAAAGCAGCTTCAATCCACTGCTGGCCTCTGGGCACCAAGACTATAGGTGGAGGCTCAGGCGTCCTATTTTTAGAGGACACTTGACACAGTTTAAAGGACAGAAGGGCTGATAATTTTCTGCAGAGCATCTCATAGAAGTAGGTGCTCAGCTGAAAACAAAGGAGGCCACAGCAGCGTCTCTCTCTTTAAGGACTGAGGTCGTTCTCTCACCTCATGCTGGAGCAGGTCCTGTGTCAGAGGCCGAGTAGCTATCTCCTGTACCACCAGGTCATTGTCCTTCTCGTAGACACTGAAAGAAAGAGTTATTGAGAGGAGTCAGGCTGTGCAGAGCCCTCCATGAGAAGGGCTTAGGTTCAGAGGCTCAGCCTGAGACTTACTGGTAGAGCCGGACATTTGCTTTCTGCAGCTCATCTGCTTTCGTGTCAGGGATGGCGTCTCGGAGCTCCCCACGCCTCTCACCCAGAACCATCTTCATGATCTGCATGAGGTCTGGCGAGTCCTTCTCATTGTCAATAATGCCAATTTGAGCACGGCCACCTCTTTCGCTGTCCCTGATGCTACGAGCCAATGCGAGGCCCTGCACGAGGATCACAAGGGGATAAATCCAGATCCAGACAGTGAATTCAGCAAGCAGTGTCTCAAACCTGTTGTAATGATGGAGGACTAACAGCCTAAGATGGATTGCTACAGTTCTCTGAAGCTGCTATTGTCTTGCAAATTTAGCTGTTAAAACATGTGGATACGTCTATTATACCTGCTTATTAACTAACTCCTAGGAAAACATTCCTTAGTAGAGTCACTACTGGTATTTGTTCCTGTAGAGCGTAGATGTGCAGCAGTTACAACAAGCATTGCATATGTGTCACTGTGCATAAGCAAATCCAATAACCTTGTGAGACACGGTCTGGAAGCAAGATGCACACATGCTGAGCAGAATAGAAGCCAGAGGCAGCAGAACTGCGGGACCCTGGATATACCATAACATTTTAAATTTAAGTATTTCAAGTATTCAAAAAACATGGAAGTTTTCTGTGACAAAAACACTGTGAAATGTCAAACAACTAATTAGGCTGAAATCTCAATTTTCCATAGATAAATGGATAATGTGTAACTTTTTCACCATCTCATGACCACAGCTTTGAAAGGGGCCCTCTTTGTTAGTCCTACAAAATGATTTGCTTGATTGCCAGGCCTGAAGTGAACCATGGCCTATTCCTCACAGCAACCTTCCCCTTTCCTGGTCCCCTTTCTCTGTCTCTTTGCAGTTTCTTTGTCTCTTCTCCACACTCATGTGGACCTTCACCTCTTCCCTTGTCTCCTGCCAAACTGCCTTCTATGTGAACCTCCTACCCTCCCAGCTCTTCAGGTGCCATCATATGAAGAGCAGCTTCACTTGCCTTTTAATGTGTGTGATGTCAAGCTATGAGCTCAACTCTGCCTATGAGCTACTGGTAGATATTGCCTTGTTAAATCTCTGTATCTCAGTTCCTCTATCAGCAAAATAAGGATCTTTTAAAGTGTGTTGAGAGCTATGGATAAAATTGTCCTACCAAAATTTAGGATATGCATTCCTGCTTGTCTCATACAGACCAAGCTGAGATTCCCTGTGATGCTACTAAAAATTAAAAATTCCTCTACCTTGGGGATAGATAAATACTAAGTTATTGCAGTTAAACTAGCTGTTATTATTGACTGTTTAGACCATATGTCATTCAAACTACAAGGCATCGAGAATCATAGAATCATAGAATCAGTAAGGTTGGAAGGGACCTCTGGAGATCATCTGCTCAGCAGGGTCACCTACAGCATATTAGACAGGGTTGCATCCAGGCGGGCCTTGAAGATCTCCAGAGAAGGAGACTCCACAACCTCTCTGGGCAACTTGTCCCAGTGCTCCGTCACTCTCACAGGGAAGAAATTCCCCCTCACGGTCAGACAGAACTTCCTGTGCTTCAATTTCTGCCCATTGCCTCTTGTCCTGTCCCATGGGACAACTGAAAAGAGTTTGGCCCCATCCCCTTGACACTCTCCCTTCAGGTACTTGTACACATTGATAAGATCCCCCCTCAGTCTTCTCCTCCCCAGGCCCAGCTCTCGCAGCTGTTCCTCATAGGGCAGATGCTCCAGCCCTCTGATCATCTTTGTAGCATGACACTGGACTCTCTCCAGTAGCTCCACGTCTCTCTTGTTCTGGGGAGTCCAGAACTGGACACAGTACTTGAGATGAGGTCTCCCCAGAGCTGAGTGGAGGGGCAGGATCACCTCCCTCGACTTGCTGGCAACACTCTTCCCAGTGAACCCTAGGATGCCATTGGCCTTCTTGGCCACAAGGGCACATTGCTGGCTCATGGTCAACCTGTCATCCACCAGCACTCCTACGTCTTTCTCTGCAGAGCTGTTCTCTAGAAGGTTGGCCCCCAGCTTGTACTGGTGTCCTAGGGTTATTTTTCCCTAGGTGCAGGACTCTGCACTTGCCCTTGTAGAAGGCTTGAGACAAACCAATCCTCTTCGACCAAAGGAAAGTCTTCCTTTCTCTCTCGCTTGTGTCCAGGCTCTGGGATTCCTGAGGGCTGCCCTTAGCAGTGAAGACTGAAGCAAAGAAGGCATTCAGTAACTCCGCCTTCTCTGTATCCTTCGTCACCAGGGCCTCCACCCCGTTCAGCAGTGGGCCCACATTTTCCTTCATCTTCCTTTTGCTACTGATGTATTTGAAGAAGCCCTTCTTGTTCTGGACATCCCTTGACAGATTTAATTCTAAATGGGCCTTAGCCTTCTTCATCATATCCCTGCATACTCTGACAACATTCTTATATTCCCCTCACATGGCCTGTCCCTTCTTCCACATTTTGTAGACTTCCTTCCTCTGTTTGAGTTTTGCCAGGAGCAAATGCTCATCCATGCAGGTCTCCTGCTCCCTTGCTGGACTTCTTATTCATATGGATGTACCACTCTTGAGCTTGGAGGAAGTGATGCTTGAGTATTAACCAGCTCTTTTGGACCCCTCTTCCTTCTAGGGCCCTAATCCATAGGGTTCCTCCAAGTAGGTCTCTGAAGATGTCAAGGTTTGCTCTCCAAGTCCAGCATTGCGATCCTACATATTGCCCTGCTTCCGCCTCACAGGATCTACCAGAATTTTCTCTGTTCATCTGTGTGTCTCTAGTTTTACTGAGATTCTCACTTTGCAAGCATCTTTCACTTTTTCCTTTTCTTTTCTTTGTGTTTTGTCTTGCTGCAGGCATCAGAAAGTACCTCTAATAAACCAAGGGTCTTTTGTGCCTGTACTCACCCTAGATTTTTCAGCAATGCTGCAATTGGGTCCATTCCACTGAATCAGCACTTTCCCAAGGTCCAGCAAGAAAACATCACCCTTATTAAAGCTGTTCCAGGAAAGCTCTACCTGTTACGAGAAAATGAAATGGCTTGGGTTGGTGGAGGCAACAAGAGCCAAAGGGGTCAACTAACAGTCATAAGGAACTTCCTCCCAGGAATATAAGAACTGATCTGCAATAGCATGCTCATTTTTCTAGTTAGATCCAACAATGACACTGAGGTTGTAAGATCTGTTTTCATTTTGAATGGATGTAAATAAGTCTGCTCTTACTAATGGAAGGGAGATGGAGTAGATGTTTGTGAGCTGAAGGTGTGTCCCTACTCATTCTCCAAAAATTCCAGTCTTCCAAATTATTTTCTGAGAACAACCACCACCCTGTGAAAGAAAGAGCCCAGTGATGGCACTCATCTATTTGCTGAGTCAAAGGGCTTCTCTCAGGATAACACCAAAACCCACAGCATGTTCTTGAAAACTGTCCTGTAGTACGGGTGCTCAAGCAGGGATGAGCTATCTGTCAAGCAAGTCTGGTGGAAATAGGGTGCAGGAGGAAAGGCAAGGACAAATGATACATAAGTAGAGAGGGCTTACCTCTGTGGCTGAGATGTGCTTCTTCCCCTTGACATGAAGAAGACGCTTGATATTGTACATATTGGTCTCCACATGCTTGAATCCTGAAGCTACTCCTCCCTTCTTGTATCTGGTATGGAGCAGGGAACAAAGAGTTCATGCTGGTTAGAAAACAGTTGCTCCTCTATCCTCTGAAAAAAATTCAAGTTTTTGGTGACAAGTAAAAACCTAGCGAGAATGTCATCAAAAATGGAATGTCAAATGCTATTGCCTTGGTCTCCATTCACAGCATGACTCCTCATGGTGTCCTTCCACCTGCTACAGGTGCTGTATTCCTGTCATGCATCTTGGGATAAGGTGTGTAGCTCAACAGGCAAGTCAGAGAGGGCAATAGAAACATGACACAACCAAACTGAAAATATCAAGCAAGGCAGTGATTTCTCAGAATTGAAATATTCCTCAGACATTTAATTAAGAAACATGTTTTGCAGTAAAAAATAGATTCTTTTTGCTAAAATTTGATTTTGTTGAAAATAGTTGTTCTATTTAAAAGTAGCTGAGACAGAAAGCTGTTGACATAGGCAGCACAAAATGCTATTGTAAAGGGATGCAGAAAACCGTCTTCCTCTCAGATTTAATCTACCGATTTCACTGTGCTTTCATCCCGGAAGATACACTTTGCAGTGCCTGATTTTAGCACAGTATTGACTTATTACATGATGCCATCACTTCCTTTCTGTGCAACTTTGCAAGGAAGGTGCAATCACATCGTGAGAGGATGTGGTCCCCTCAGGAAAGTCCTAGAGCCCCTCTACTGTCTTTTGGACAAATCTAACCCCCTTCTATATATCCTAGTGAATTTTGGAAAATCTCTTAAACTTTGTTTATTGCCAGTGGAGAGAGACAGGTCCTCTTGGTGGGTGCCTATCAGAGTCAGCTTCCAAAGACCCTGATGGGGGCCAAGACCACACAGTTGGACGAGAAATTATCTTTTAGATGTCTCAAGTTCAGTGAGCCAAATTTTGCTTTCACTGCAGGAAAATTACTCTCAGTGAGAGCCAAATCATCACTTCTCTTCAAAGTGGATATTAGTCTAAAGTGCCATCAATGGACCTACCAAATCTAGAGTGGGTGGAAGAGTGGAAAGAAGAGCATAGAGTGAGCAAAAGGGACATTAAGATGCATTTACAGCAAACATCTTGGAAAATGATCAAATGGAACAAAACAACACGATTCTAATCTCAATACTTAAAACTAAGTTTTTTTTAAATAGGAAATTTTTCTTTTGCATTTTGATCAATTGCAGAACTGGTTCATGTTTTTCAGATTTTTGAAATGTTGATGCTTCCGGCACAGAGAGAAGCTGAAGGAACCCCAGGGACTGTGACTTGCGGGGTATTTTCTGTTACTTACATTATGCCATTCCGGAAATAGCTTTGGAAGGTCTCAGATTCATGTCCCTGCACTTCCCGGTGCTGCACAGGATTTCCCCCAAGTGCATCATCCATCTGGGTGACATACAGAGCTGCAGCACCTTGTTCATCCTGGGATGAATCCTTGCCAATCCAGTAATGCAAGTCTGTAGTGGAGCCACGAGAGGTTCTTTTGTTCTGGAAGAGGTGGGAAAGAAGAGATTCAGGATGCATTTTCCCTGACTGGGAAGATGCAGCCCATACAGTTTTGGCAAACAACACTGCTGGCCAGAGAGACCTGGCATGAACAAGCAATCATGGAGCCTTTTCCTAGGGGCTTTTCTGCTCCTGTCTTTCTCCTAGGCAAGAGGAGGCAGGACTGAGCCCTGTGACACTCCCTAGGAGATCAGCCCAGGATCTGGCTGTCCCTCTGGTGCCTTGGCCTCCATTACCATTGCCCTGACCGTTATGTCACTGCTTTCAAACCAGTGGAATTAGGGATACGAAGAGCTGTGTCAGCACAAGGGAGTTCAGAGTGAACCAAAGCCTGGATGGCCCAGGACCCTCAGGTAAGGTAGAGTGGAGAGTCAGCTCGATCCCCAGGACCCTGATTCAGGAGAGCCTATGAGGCCTATGTACATACTGCACTGAAGTATGTTTCTGTCTTAGGTACTTTTATCACTCTTGTTATCATGAAACGGAGCATCTGTGACATTCCAAAAACTCATGCATTCAACCTGTCTTACTTTTGTAGAGATTGATATCAAAACCTAAAGGATATTCTTCTCATAGATCATTTTTTGAATGTAATATACACTCATATTTATTTGCCTGGAGCTACTCTCCTTTCTTTCCTCTTCTATCACACTATTAAGTAACACAAACTGCCTCTGAATTCCTGCTGACTTGCAAAATAGACATAACTCCAAATGAAGCTGAACCTATGGGTGCATGCTGTGATTCATCTTATTACAGAAAAACCCAATAGCCTAGAAAGAAGAGGCAACTGGTCTGAGAACAGGTGTGCTTATTGTTATGTGGGTTGTGCCAGCTATTTTTCATTGCCTACTGTGTTAAACCCTATCATCCATATCTGCGAAAGACAATAAAAGCTCATTTTATAAACTGGATTTGACACTAAGTTCTGTTTATTTGCTTTTGTGTAGTGGCACCACAGTGAAGAACACTTGAACTTGAATAAAATACAACTCAGTTTCCTTCAGCACAACTGATTAATTTGTGGCAAAATCACTCTATTTAATTGACTGTCACTGAATACAATCAAAGTCCCACTGTCCTGTGGAGAACCTTTGTTGTCAAGAAGTTGAAAGATGAGTATTTTTACCATCTTTTATGCAAGGGGGGAAGGAGACATGTGGACTGATTAAAGGCTTTTCTACCTAGGGAAGCTTTTGCAACATAAGTTGAGTCTATGAACATCAAAATCTATAGTGATTATATTCAGCCCCTTGAAAGGACACTCCTATTGTGTTCTGAGCATGTCTTTGGCTTGCTGCTACTAAATCAATTCCCCCAAAGCACTTGAAAGGTAACATAAATGCATCTGCATGGTGAATTACTGCAGGAGAGTCATTCTGTGTAGCTATCTCAACCTGCTTTCCCAGCTTGACACACAGCGGATTCAGCTTGCAGAGGAAGATACATACAGGAGGATTTATTTGCCTAAAAAATGGCATTTATGAGCTTTTTGAGAATTTTAAGGCTATCCAAGACTTCTGCACTGGACAGCTATGACTTAGGACTTACAGGGTATGTGTGCTCCTCTGGAGCAGCTGCAAGGTAGGGGAGATACTAATAGCGTGTATTCAGGCATCTCAACCTTGTCCCTAAATTTAGATGTCCTCATGTGAGAAAGGTCTAAGCTCCCACTAGAGTAAATAAAGATAGAAGACCCAGTTCAGTAGCCGTCAAAGACAACCTAAATCATTTGGATACCCACATGTGGATGGTGGAGATGACACAAGACTCAGAGGTTTTCTGTATTTTCCTCTGTGCCTGGAGGCCACGTGAGACACCCTACAGTAAGTGCAGGAAATTGAATGAAGCCCATAGAATTAAGAAAAGATTTCATCAAGAAATCTTCCAAGAATTGTGGTCTGTGGCACAGCTAAACACTATGAGGTCAATTCAATTTCCTCAGCGAGGACCCTAGGGGCATTTGAGGTGTTTTGGGTCACCGAGACTGGGCTTCAAGTGCTACCTCAGAAAGGTGCAGGTCTCATGTGTCACATCTGCTGGTCCTGTGTGGACATCTTAGATATTCCAGGGCCTCTAAAATGTCACAAAACTCCTGTGTTTATAGCTGAATCTGTCCCTAGAGGCATATGGATAGCCATTTCTCCATCTTGTAAACATTTTTGAGAGTTAAAAGTAGGTACCTTATCCAAATAATCTGGGCATGAGGTCTGGAGGAGATCTACATTCAATTCTCCTATCTAAAAAAGTCACACAAAGAACATAAATCTAGCTCACACACATGCTCACTGAATATCCTACCTGATGATCTATTCAATGGTTAGATATTCCCTGGGGTGTAGGACATCCAGGTTGCTTTATGTGATTCAAGCACTGCATGAACTGGACTCTGTTGCATTACAGACATGCATTTATGTATCTTTGGTTATTGTGGGACAGTGGAGGCTTTGCTGTTACTTGACTCGTAGGAATGTTTGCAGTAGGGACACTCTGACCCAGGAAGTGGGAAATGCTCCTGGTTTCCATGTATGGACATCACTTTAGGCAATGGGGCCTGGATTGCTCCGTACAGATGAAGAAATTTGGAAGAAGGTTCAAAAGCTCAATGCAACACATCATCCTCCCAGAGAGCTGTAGAAACTCAAGGCACTTTGTAAAGCCCCAACTGTACGATTATTCTCAGATGTTCCTCATGCTTCTAGCTAGTCTAGGTTCAGCTGGTTGTAAGTAGATCTGGAGCAAATTTTGGTGGGATGGATGAGGTCTCCTAACAGGGAGAGGGAGAAGAACTACAGAGCTTCTCTACTGCTCATGTGTCACAAAGTGGCACTCCTCCATAGCCCACATCATCCACTGAAAACAAAGCCCTCCAGCTGGCCACCTCTCACACACCCTAACTCGTCCCATGAGTCATACAAATTTAGGCCTTGCTTTAGTTTGCCAGGAATATATTTGCTGTTTTGCCATCTTTGTGCATGAGTCAGCTGATTAGAAGATAAGCCATTTTAATAAATTGCTGACTTAATGGCTCTTTTGGCCTTCTGATTATAAAAACACAATATTGTTGCAACGGGCAATGATAAATTCAGGTGCATGATTAGATGATAGTGAACACAGAGGCACAACCATTTTTATCCCACAGTGCTTCTCTCATCTGTGAGAGTATCTGGGGGTCAAGCTGGAGCTAAAGAACCTCTTTGTCTGCTGGTGTCTGTTTGCCTTACTTACGTGTAGAATTATGTAACAGTCTCCTTCAAAAAAAGTCCCATAAGCCTTTTCAGGAACAGGAACCATCTTCATATTCTGTAAAAGATGAGTGTTTAGGTCATTGTTAGAACTCCAAGAGCCACAAGCTGATGAATGTGAAACAGGGAAGCTGGGATGCAGGAAAAACTAAGATGACAATTAAGGTTTGGAGAAGGAAGGACCAAGGAGCTCAAGTTGCAGTTACATGCTCCATGGCCCCCAGCCAATATCAGGGAGTTTCCGGGGGCAGAGAGCTTGTCTGTCTTTTTGGAGAGGGAACTGATAATCACACTTAATTTCTATTAGGGCTACAGATTGGGTTTGAGGATACAAATACTGCTTTGCCTTGTCATAACTGTTGACAGTTTTTTGAAGGCTATTTATTTAGAGGGCGATGAATCATGGTTTAGTTTGGCAGCCATACATCAGAACGCTATGCTGGCACCTCAAACATCTCTATGTCAGATTTGCAACATGTCTTCCTAAGGAGACTCATAACTTCCCATTTCCACCTCTGTATATAACTAGGAGTAATTGGAAGAGTTCAGACAGGAAGGAGAGACTGTGGAAATGAGGAAGTGCCCGGATAAGGTCACTGATTAGTGCTTGTGGAGTAAGTCTTACAAGGAAATCTTGGACACCCATACTGGCTGGGACTCCTTAGGCCAGAGTGAATGAAGATTAAGTGCATTGCTGCAACGTTCTGACAAGGGAGATTAGGGGGGAGACCAGGACAACTTCTCAGGCCAGCAAGAGCACCAATTGGGAGCTGGGCTGGTGCTGTTGCCTCTATTGTTTTTTGCTTTTGTTTTTTTTTTCCCAACACACTGGATGACAGATACCAATGCAGTTTGCCCTTGCTCATCTTGATCCTTGGTGGCACTATCAGGGCTGTGCTCGTGGGCTGGGAAAAGCCACTTCTCCAGGAGGAAATTCTGAAAGTGCTAAGGGTTGAGAAGAAGGAAATGAGAGTGCTGTATGCTCAGACTGACAAGGAGTTTTTCGCTCTCCTTTCCCCTCTGTAAACCTGTAGATCTAGCACTTGAAGGCCAGGTCAGGCTGAAGTGCACTAGAGCTTGCGTTTGTGTGGGAATGTCTAGAGGCGTGACTGTGTCTCACCCTAAGTTTAGTTTTAGGGTGTGGTTTTTACTCAATCATCAGTTCAACTCTTTCAGCAGCTTTAACCAACTATAACTATTTTGTTAGGGATACATAGCAATTAGCAGTGCAAAGAAAAGACAGACTTGATGACAATGATGTGTCTCTCACCCCTCTAAACCATAATTGCACACTGCACTTGGTGCACATCACAGTTAACCAGCCATGCCTACCCAGCATGCCTGGGTGTGCCACACACCAACACACACACGGTTCCTGGGCCTGATCTGTCTCTGGGGTTCCCTGGAATAGATACACACATTCTCCTGGTGGCCTGACTTGTTTTCTGGCATATCAGCCTGGCCTTCGTGAAACTATGGTTCTCTAATTACAGATCCACTAGAAAGCAGCTTAATACAGCGTTTGGGAGAAAAAGGCAAAGGCAAAGACCCTGGATTATTTGGAATATAATTTGAATTTGTAGAGGATTACCATCATTTTGAGACCCATATATGAGACCCTTTGCACTGCTCCCCTGGCCTGGCTCTGGACTTCAGTCTATGTCCCCCTCTTGTTGCAAGGGAACATCCTCTGTGAAACTGGGCAGAAAGAAGGCACAAAGAAAGATCACACCAAGCAGAAGGTGATCTTACTTGCTGTAGTATCTCTTCCTGCAATGACCCATCAATCAGAGTGGGCAAGCTGGGGGTGACATGCATATAGACACAGTGGGAATACCTTCCCTGCAAAACTGTGTGCCTTCCTCATGATAGCTGCCCCACTGCTGGTATAGAGTAAGGTTGCTAATCCTTAACACCTCTTCTTGATGCAACAGGTAATTAACTTCAAATGTGCTAAAACAGCCATGTAACAATTCTCACAGTGCGTAAAAGAGCCGCAAGTGCTAGAGGAGTGCACTGCCAGAACACATTCAGTCCCACCAAATTTAGCGTTTCCTTAGTCACTATTATTACTGTTATACAGAGGAGGGAACCAAAGCACCAAGCATTAATGTGTTGAAAGTTGCACAGGGAGGAAGGCAAAGCTAGCAACTAGGTCTCCTGTTTCTCACAGGAGAAAGCTGCATCTTTCCTGTAGGACCATCTTTTGCTATCCAGACTACTCTGAGAATATCTCTTTCTTGAAACACATACAAACACACACACACACTGTATCACATCACTCTCCTCTTGTCGTACCTCTATTCCCCATATCTGGAGTCCCAACTTTCTCTCGATAATTGGAAGATTTGAGTCACCGTCTGTCATCCTGTCCCCTGAGCTGGAAGAGAAAGTAAGAACAGAAAAACAGAATAACTAAAAATAACTACATAATTGGATACAATAGTAAGTGAGCTGAGACTGAAGCTTGTTTGCTTTGGACGTTCTTGCCAAACCAGTTTGATATAGACACTTATGATTCCTTACTAGTGCAGTAGCCCAAGGACTAGGCTCATTAAGGTGGGATTTATCTGACCAAGTGCAGACATCTACATCTGAACTAGTTATCTGGATTCCACCACAGTCAGTGGAGACCTAGATATTTGAGGAAAACCACACCATGAAATGTCTCCATCTCTCCACTGACTACAAAAAGAGGACAGATCAGTTCAGCTTTAGTTACCAAGAGTTAGGTGGGATGAACTCCCATGTCCAGTATATCCATGTTCATAGTGGAGGACAAGCAAAGTGTGAGATCATAGCCCAGCAAAACATGTTTAGGACACCATTGTTCTGGCATGGGATTATTTTACAGCATTTAAACATGTGGAAAGGATTCAGCAAGGCGTTGAGCCTGGCATCAGTACTGTTTTGTTACCACAGTAGCACAAGAGGTGGCAGGACCTACACAGGACCTACAGGAGACCCATGATGCTCTAGAGCAGCCGCTGTATGTCAGGCCAGGTACCCTGGGCCACTGGGGGCCTAGTGAATGAAGCTCTTCCATTTCAGGGTGAGATTCAGCTCTAAATTAACACACTTACATATAGGTGTGTCAGGGTAGGGGGATCCAGGCTTTAAGCTCCATTAAAACCAATGGAGACCTAGCTAGTACAGTCAGCAGAGCATAGGAAGTGATTCAGCTGGTGACCCAGACGTTTACTTTATGCACAGCTGAGCAGTTCCCTAGGCTCCACGGCCTGTTTGAGGAAGAGGTGGGTTTCAGTAGCCTGCACAGAGGTCTCTAGGGACATTTGAGATGCTCTGGCTATCTCCAACTGTCTCTCTTGAAGGGTGAAGGTCTCCTATCCACCCTTTATCATATCCACCAGTGTGAAAAGAGAAAGGGACTACCCTTAGTTATGGTCCCCATTCCTACTGCTTGAATAATAGGTTTTGCTCGAAAAGTGACTCTCAAACATAGCTGTTTACACTGCAGCCTTCTGAAGCAAATCAAACCCAAAACCAGCTTATATAAAAACACTGGATTATATACTAGCAGAGGTGGCTGGCCCATGGGGCCCAGCAGGTGCCTCCCGAGCAGCTTGGCTCCCCTGCAGTGACCATGGCACAGACGGTTTGTGTAGGGCTGACAGCCATATCATCCATTCCAGTATGAGTCAATCCTGCTCGCAAATTAAGGCCCAGCTTTGAGAGAAAACATGGTTCACTGGTTTCTGTGTTTTGCATTCATTTGCTTTACCAGCATGCTCCTCTGATTTACATTTATTTGTAACAGACTGAACTATTGTACTATGTTAAAAACAACAACAACTTGATTGACTGCATTTTTTTCTCTACCCGTGGATGACAAAGCTGCACTGACTGTAGGTTGTGGCCTCTCCTGCGTGCTTCCATTCAGCTGTAAGAAAGTGCCTATCAAAAGGAAATGTACCATGGCTGAACATGAACTTGGCAAAGTACCTGAGTCACAAAAGATGAAAAATGAAGCCACAGGGAAAAAAAACATAAAAGACACTCCTTCTGAGGGAGAAAAGCACAAATACAGGTGACCCCATGCCAGAAGGCATGTTTATCGCTTGTGTTATGATAGCTAGAAGAGATACGCTGCTGTTGACATCACTGAGACATGAGAAAGGATAGTCCTTCTCCTGAAAAGCCTGCACACCAAGTAAGAGTACAAAACTTGGGGTTCCAGGTAGGACCTCTGGTCCATCCGAGTCTTCCACAGTCCACAGATGCCAGACCCTGGCTTCTTGCACTGGCAGTAGAGAGAATCAGGTACCTACAGTGGTGGTGGATCACAGCCCCAACACCTCTATACTAACTGGGCAGACATCCACATTTGGACAATGTTGGATGGTAGGAGTCAGAAGTGCTCATGGCCCTTTCAAACATAGATATATCTGAAGGACCATGGAAGACTGACCCCTTATGACCTCATGTATCTACGAAGAGTGCATTTGTCAACCTGCATCTCCCTTTCAGTTTCCCTAAATAGCTTCCAGGCAAGAAGAGAAACAGCAAGGAGAAAAAAGATAGTTTTCATCTCAATTCCCAGAAAGGCAATTGAGGCCCACACAGACTTAAAAAAAAACAGATCCAAAAAGATATTTCAGTGTCTAAGCAGGAGCTAGACACTGTTCTGAGTGGAGGCCTTAGTGGCTCACCTCCTGTGGAGTCTGTGGCTGCCAGGAACTGAATCCAGAAATGTGGCCTCAGTTCAGATCCTTAACCAAAAGACCTTCCTTTCATTCCAATATGGCATTTCAAAGGTCCCTGTCAAAGAAAAACCCAAGTGAAATCTCCTTCCCTCAGCTATCTTTGCCATTTATTTAGGGCACTCTTTTTCCTTCCCATCTAATATCAAATCAGGAACAACTTTAAAATAAAGATAGTAAAGAGGCTTGTAACTGTGTATGAAGGAGAATTCAGGTAGTGACGTTTTTCAGTAAAACTGATATTGCTCCCTGCGGAAGGCAGCGGGTGTCTTATCTGTCTTCTAGCAGTACAGGAAACCGGTAGCTGGCCAGCTGCGAGACACAGCTGGCTTCATGCTTCTCCCAATACCCCAACCTCTCCCATGAAAGAAGTTAATCCAGAGGATCCATGGATTCCTCTGAGCTCAGGCAATCTTGTGGGATAAAACCATCCAGAAGTCAGCTATGCTTTACAGATTCTCGCGCAAACCTCTGATTCAAAACAGGGATTCTCGATCTCTTCCACTCCTGGGGCTCCTTTCTCTGTTGGAAGCCTCCCTGTTAGCTCTGTTCCCTGCTTTTCTGGGAAATGCTGTCCTTTCACTTCTCCTTAGTCATTAAACTGAGGAGAGAGTGTGAAGCACAGACAAGGTCAATTCTTTCTTTGAACTTTCCAGTTTCTTTCCGTTTGTGGCCAAGTCAGAAATAATAGGAATCTGACTTATATAATCAGACAGCTCATTTCTTTAATTACTTAATGTGGATTTTTAATCAAATGATCCCATAAGTCAACTCCTGCCCAGACACAAAATCCAATATTTATAGAGTGCAAAATTCTCAACCGTGCTAATACCCGGAAGAGTAGAAACTTGTCTAAATTGAAAAGAGAAAAGACTTTAAGAGGCTTGGGTTCCCTATAGAGTTTGAACAGTGATGTTCAGGTCAGTTCCTCCCTCAACCAAACTGGTTTTGCCCAGTGCTAGGTGAAGCATGAACTGACAAGAAGTGTGAGTCAGCAGCCTCAGGGGCAGGAATCCACCGAAAAAGACCAGCACCACTTCAAAGGACAAAAGCTGGTTATGGGGAAGGTTATTTGCTTCCTCATACAGAGGAATACTTTTAGCAAGAAGAGAGTGAAGAGAGGCACTAGAGCCTTACGAGTAGCTGTAGCTTTATCATCCCCATGCAGCTACCCTATTCCACCTCCATGGCCTGCTATTCTATTTCCACCACTTCCAGGGCTCTTGCACCCCTTTAAGAGAAGACAAGTTCACATTGGGAGCACAGGATGAGGCAGGATGAGACCTCTGTCTTGGAGCTGCTCTACTTGGTCAGCACTACTTGATTAAGATTAATTACATTGCAAAGAGCCAAACACTTCTAGTTGGTGAGGACAGAGATCCTAGGACCAAACAGAGGTGGTTAGCATCTTGGCAGGATGTTACAGCTGGGACGGAACCTGGAGTCTTCAGAGATAAAAACAAAATCTTCCACAGCTTGGCATAAATAACAAAACTTGTGGATCAGGGCAGATAGGTCTTATCTCCATGCCTGCTTGTTAAATCTGATTCCTGTTCCCTCACTAACTGACATGGTGTAGGGAAGAGCTTTTGCTCCAGGAAGGACTAGATGACTAATTAAGTGTCAAGCTCACGCCTAAGCTTAGTTAATAAATAACAATTGGGCTGGAAATGTCAGCAATCACTATTTCATTTTGGTCAGCCTGGCCTTAGTAGGACATTTCTTTAGGCAGATTCAGGCTATTTGGGTGGGGAGGGAAAATAAGGACTTAGAAGGGGGATAGGAGATCATTTCAAACTCCCTAAGGACATTTTGCATTAAGCCTGATTTGGCTTGTCTGGATTTTGGCGGCACGTTTACTTGACTGCAGTCATGGTAATAAAAAAAAAATAGTGAGATGACTAATGCTCTGAACAGCCTTGGGAAAATCAGAAGCAGCTGTGGCTCCAGCCTTTCCAGGCTGAAACGCCTAATTATTGGGAATACTTGGACTGGCATTGGATGAGGTAAACTAGGGCTGTGGAATTGCTTTCATTATCTCCAATGTAGCTGGGTGTGTGGGTCCAACTAGGTGCCATTTTTTGTTTGCATAAAAACCAGCAGTTAAATCTTATTTTATCCAGAGGAAGGAAATTTAAGGTTGAGTTACTTTGTGTGGCTTGTCACCTACTGGTTGAAACTGTTGCTTTGAACATTTGATGTTAGTGAGTGACTGTCCAGAAGCACAGTACTCAAGCAATCTAATCTATGTTTTATTTTACTACTACAGCAGGAGAAAAAGTAGCTTTCATCTCACATGGAAATAATTGACCCCCAGCAATGGGACTTGTCTTCTATCTCATGTTGTCACACAATCATTCACATTATCAAATATCCTCCTCTAGTTTCTTGGAAGAAAGGCAAAGTTTACGTAAGTGAGAGCTCCTGGAACATACACGTGCATACGTATATACCATCATATGTGTATTGGTAACAGCTCCTCACTCCTTGCACAATCACAGGAGGGTTTGCAATCAGAAAAGCTGAATCCCATTACCCACATTGAATTTGCTGGGACACAGTAATTAGGCAGGGATTAGGAAACATGCTTTTGGGTGAGGTAAAAAGGAAAGAAGTACAGCTGAGATCACTCTCCTCCTTCAGGTCCCTTGAAGTCCAAATTCAGGAGCTTGGTGTGTCCAGTGTGTCAGAGAGAGAGCTATGCACAGGCACCTGTGACTGCAGGAGACATCTGATCACAGAGAGCATTTCAACCTTCTTGAAAAGAGCTGTTGCCTGGCAGCTAAAATTAGGTAAAATAGGCCTTGAAATAAGATGCTACTTCTGATCATAGTTGTAATTAAATATTGGAACAGCTTATTAGGGAAGCTGGCAGGCTCACCATTGCTTAATGTCTTTAAAATGAGATGGCTAAATGGTGAGGGTATGCTCTCTGGCCTTGGATCCATGGGCTCTGCAAAAGCCTGAGCCTCTGCTCACATGCTTCCCTTGCAGAGCCTGCAGGGAACAGCAAGCTGTGCCACCCCAGCTCACCCACAGCCCTTCAGTTTGGTGTTAAGGCAGCAACATGGATTAAACCTCGTGTTTCAGGGCTTTGCCTGGCCATGTCCATAGGTCAAAAAAGACCCTTCTGTCCTTGATACCAAATCATCTGGATGGATTATGCAGGGTTTGAAAGGTTTTTTTTAGTCTCCTCATAAGTCTCCTCTCCTCATGGATCAAAACTTGAGATGTGGCATCAGGAAGGGTGGCCTCATGTCATAAAGAAACTTCTTGTTCACCTCTGCAGGGCGCTGAGTCCGGAGCTAAGAATGAATTTCCCCTGAGTTCAGACTAGTAGGTTTTCGCCTTTCTCCGTGAATGACTGGCAGGGACTGGCAGAACAAATCTTGTCCAAACAGCTATCTGCCATCACAGGAGACTAATCTTTTCTGCTCTTTGCTCCTGGGGCAAAGTCAGGGATGGTGTTGGGATGAATTTTCTGAACTGAAGTTTGGTCAGGGTTAATGTGAGGGAAAACCTGGTACCTTCAGAGGTTTTCTATAAGCCATGATCAATTTAGAGAGTCTGACACAAGCTCCGGGACCCAGCTATTGTATCTCTTGAAGCCTGGGAATTTAACTCCTCTCCAACAGCAGTCCTGAGAAGCAGACCTTTGGCTCAGCATCCCTTCCTGTAACTGGTACCTTCACTCCCATCCATTTCTGACACCTCTGACTTTGTATCTTAAACACATTTTTTTCCCCAG
Organism: Rhea americana; assembly: GCF_003343005.1. Classification (NCBI taxonomy): domain Eukaryota; kingdom Metazoa; phylum Chordata; class Aves; order Rheiformes; family Rheidae; genus Rhea; species Rhea americana. Next base: position 3,823,347 of record NW_028186612.1, read on the forward strand.
AAAAAACTCAATGATGCTGTGATCCCCTTGTGCACCACATACTGCACAAGGGCTTTGCACTAATCCTCTGAACATATTATTGCTTCTCACTTAAAAGGAAGGACCACAATAAGTAACAACCACCTTCCCAGTTGTAACAGCGCTCAATCTGTACCTCATCTCTCTCTTCAAATCCCTTGGAGGACATCTGATTTAGAAGAGCAGGCAACTTGCAATTCATCTCCTGTGACTTTGACTACTCCGTGCAGCTGCCTCATTTCCACCTGCCATAAATTCTAGCTCAACACTTTTCTCCATCCAGAAACTCTTGCTCATCTGTGCGCACTTCCCTTTATGACCTCCTTTCTCCTCTGTATTGATCTTACTGCTGGTAGCTTTCCAGGACTCTGATCTTCAAGCAGATGGTCTTGGGAAACTGGTTTGTATGAGCAGATTTTCCCAAACTGCTTCCATATCAGAATCCTCCCTTTAAAATTTTAACAAATGACTGTTTTCCTTATTCTACTGGGAACATGCTGTATTGTCCAAACAAACTTCTCAAAGATGTAAGAACTGTGTAATGACAATTAAACCAAAAAGTTTAAAACCAGCCACAACTCTCAGGGCATACAGCCTGAGTTTCCACAGTCATATTATTGAATGGAAAGACCATAATGCTCAGCAGTGACTGGCACTAAAAAAGAGAGATCAAACTGGCTAAGCGTGGAGGCAGATAACCTTTGCTGTGGTGTCCTGTGGAGAAGGTCTGGGCTGACTGATTTCCCATGAAGTCATTCTCCCCTGACTTTCTTTAAGGATGTCTTTGAAAGCTGCGGGCTCTCCCAGGAAGGCGCGGTGAGGGGGACTTCCCCAAATCAGTCCCAGTGACCGACACTAAACTCCTTCAGTGCAAACCTACCAGCTCTCTTCCCCATGAGCCATGGGGGGAAAAAGATAGCAGCACAAGAAGCTCCTAAAAGCCTGCTGTGTGCAAGTGCCTGGCAGCAGCATTGCCCCTGGTAGGGTGCCAGGTGCACTCTTTTAGAATAATAAAACAAAGATTGACTCAAACCAGCTTCAAAGGTATCCATTCCACCTTCAGCTTCTCACGATGAAGTTAGTGAGTCAGGAAGGGTACAGAGCCATCCCAAGGGAATGGAAAGCATGAAACTTGCCAATTCATTATGGACAAATGTCTCTTTTCTTTCAGATCTTCCTCCCCCAGTGAAAGAGAAAGATCATTGGCTTCGTGCCACAGTGAGTGCAAGAGATGCACATAGAAGGAAAACAAAGCTGGAGCCATTTTAATTCCTTTTCCTGGTTTCCAGAGAAGCAGTTCAGGTTAGAAACTTTCTCAGAAGCTTCTAATTATTCACTACCTCCAGGAAAAAGATAACGATCCTCTCCCACATCAACGTTTGAATGGAGCGTTATTTAACCTACTGGCTGCGGGGAAGTACAACAGAGTGCCGACATATCCAGGAAAAGGGCATGTATGTTTGGTCATATGTACAAGAGTTTCCTGAGCCCTGTACAGTGCCTGAGTTTAGGAGGTTTACGGGAAGGGTACGGCAGCTGGATAGTTGAAGAGAGACTCTCAAAACAAGGCATTTTCCCACCTGAAATGGAAGATCTGCTTCTTCTTCAGCTAACAACTGTCACTCGTCTTTTGAAGATGCATTAAAAAAAAGAAATAAAAAACCTTGGAGAAAAGAAATCAGGCCACTGCTTCCTATGGAGGATTAGAAGAATCTGGCCAAAGCAGGAGCACTACACTCCTTTGGAGAAAAACTAGAAAATGAGTCAAGGGCTGCGATATATCCACCCTCAGCCAGATATCTTGGGTGCTTAAGTCTGAGGAATTCTCTTCCAGAGTGGTTCCTCTCATCCTCACGTAGGATCTAAGGAGGCAGGTCTACTGAATCTTGGTCAGGTGGGATTCAGTGTCTCCTCAGTCTCCTGGAGAAAGCCTTGGGTGGTGGGCCCAGTCTTCCCACTCTGCCCTCCATCTCTCTCACGGGAGTTCAACCCCATCTGTGGTCCCCAATGATCCCATCTGCAAGTTCTGCCAGAGTGGACTGAACCAAGTAACATGAAGTATAGTTAAACTTAGGCTTTGCAGACTGAGATCTTAGAAGATTTCATCAAACCTGAAGAGTGCTTCCCCTCCAGGGCTTTCTGTTTTGTCAGACAGTCATGGCCATGTTTTCCTAAGGCAGCTACTGCCATAGGTTCCTTCACTCTGGAACTGGTACTTTAGAGACATGCCTAATTATCTATCAGGATCTTATTGGTTTTGGTTATCTAGGTATCAGTGAGATTCCAAAATTAAGAGCCATTTTTCAGACAGCGAGCACCAGTACTCACCTGGCTCAGACTCTTTGACAACTGGGTCTAAGAGTCAGATCTTTGCTTACTGAATATAAGAATTTTATAATTATTGTGTGTGTGTGTGTGCATATACGTGCCTGTGCACACACATACATGTGTGTATGCAAGCTAAAAAGCAGGTTTTCCCTGCTGCATTGTTCAAAAAGTGCTGTTGAATAAGCCCCTGTTATCAGCACCTCTGTCTGACTGTGGTGCAGAAGGGGTGGCTGCTCTAGCTCCGTTCAGACCGGCTGGAGAACTGGTTCCCAGAGCATTAACTTGCAAGTGGGAAGTGGCAAGATTCATATTAACTGTCAAATGGAAGGGACTGTTCCAGTCTTGCTCCAGTTTAGACCTGCAAGCAACACATCAAACTAGGACAGGAGGACCTAGGACTTCTGGATAAAACAGGTTTATGTTTTGGATTGCGAATGAAATGACTTAGACCAAGTGGGGCACTCTGTAAGTAATTCTGCACTTTCCTGGCTGGCATGGCACAAAGCAATGGATTTATTCAGGAAGTAGGTTCATTTCTTCAGCTGCAAAGGAAAGCTTCTCCATCTTAGGGGCATTTGTGTTATTGGGCATAAACACCTCACTTATGTGATACCAACCAATCTAATGCAGGCTACCATGTTCAGAGCAGGGTCCTGAAGCACAGTGTGAGTTCTCTTACATGAGCTTTTAAGTTTTTGAAACAGCCAGACCTCCAGATGACTTCTCAGGAGAATACTAGCAACACTCTCCTCTCCATCTTTTCAGTGGCGGTCACCAGTGTTAGTGTTATCATCTAGGCTTGTGCGAAACCAGAGGAACATCCAGCACCTTGTATGCAGTGTGTTTATTACTGTTTCATTCAGCTCTTGCAACCTAGAGTGGGTTACAAGATCATACTTGGCTCTCCTCAGTGAGTTGTGGGTGCCACTCACAGCTTGTACCTGCATCACTCCACTTTAAGCAACTGCTCCTTGAGGAGACATCTTCCCACCATCCCACTCTGCTGTTGTGCCTTCTTCCTGAGATGGCTGACCCACCTTTCAGTGGCTATTCTCTGTCATGGCAGGAAGAGGGTATAGGTGAAAAGAGGGCAAATATAGATAGGATGGATTATGAAGAGCGAAGAGCAGATGGATACGGGACAATGAAGGTGCCTAGCTTTGCCCCTGTGGCCCCACCAGCTGTATGATGGATAGTGTTGGTGCATCCCATGTGAGTCTGGGTGCTCTGCACTCCTAAGCACTGCTCTCAGTAGGTGTTGCAGGGCACAAAGTAAAGCCCCAGCTGATGGGTCTGTCCACCTCTGTCTGCCCACTGGCATTCATTTGGCATTAAAGGGGAAATCCAGCCCATGCAGGACCCAGTATACAAATGCAGCAGGAAACTGCAATCCCATCTTGCAAAATGAAGGCCAGATTTGAGAGAGCAGCAAGCTAACTGCACGAGGACAAAATAACAAAACATCCCTACTGTAAATAGCACTCTGAACAGCCCCAGGTCCTGAACCCAAATGGGAGACCACCTGGGAACTGAGGACACCTCCATCAGGAGCCAAGCAGGTTGAACACGTGGTGAACATTAGCCCATAGAAACACACTGAAGGGATCCATTAGATCCTTCTGCAATTGCTGAGTTGGGCACAGGGAAAAGAAAAATTATTTCAAAAAGAGAGATTTTCAGATTAAGATGTCTGAAAGAGCCTTAGAGTTTACCTACTTCTGTACCCAGAACTGCCAATGAGAGGTTTGTCTGAGCACAGAGGAGAGTAGCAGACACCTGAAAAATTCAGGATGGGTGAGATCTACCACCCTCCCAAAGAGAAGGTGGATACCTCTACAGTCTCGATCACTCAGAATAGAATATGATTTCTGCCTGTTTCTTATCCTATTCAGCTGTTTTTGTAAGAGCAGTTTTATATAAAGGACCATCCAGAAACCCGTTCTTTCTTTCCAGGGCACAGCAACAGGACAATTTTAGGTAGGAGAGGTTGGCTGCTCTAAATAGCTCATTCCACAGGAACTCAACCTCACGGAGCTCAACCATGCAATTTAGCATCCCCTATGTCTCATGTCTTTGACGTGGCTACACAGTAATAATGAGTTTCACTGTTACTCTACCAAGCACTGAACCAGATAAGCGTGAATAGGCTCAGATAAGGATGGAAAAAAAAAGGTAGGATTTCTATTTCAAGCAAAAGTCTTTGGAAATCAAGGCAACTGGAGCAAATGCACAGCATTCTATGCTGAAAATTAACATTACATCTGAGAGGACATTTCAAATTGAAGGTTGTCAGAGACTTACAGATGATATTCACCCCTTCCTGCATTCTTTTTACACGCAAAATAGTCAATGGAAATGTATAATCATGCAAGATAAATTGTAACTAGGCCAATTTCCAGGATAGTATTATGTGGAAAGGGAGAACATGAAAAGAGAAGATTTAATGCATCTTTGGAGTACATATCCCCATATGACCGTGCAATGTATATTTGTCTGAGAGGCCAACTGAAGCTGACGAATATATGTGAATAAACAAAGAGCTAGAGCAGAGATACTTTAGGTATGGGATGCCCATATTAAAGTCTTTGATTCCTTGCATGATTGGGTATTTCATACATAGCAGATCAGCTTCTAAAGCAGACACTGAAACCCGTGAATTTGTTTCAGTTCAGTCACACAGAACAAATTTCAGAAGGCTGAAAATGCAAGAGAGCTCTGTATGAACACGGGACCTCGAGAAGGGCTAATTATCACATGCTTGTCTTCTGGGAATGACTAAAACAGAGCTGGATTAGGTAGTGCAAAGGCTTCCACTATGCCCCTGGGCTGCCTTTCATTGCACAGAGCTCTGGATCAAAAAGGGGTACAGTGTATCCAGCTCCATCAAAACTGAGAGGAGAGTTGTGGTCCAGCAGGATATGCCTGGACCAGAGCTGAGCATCTGCCCCAGGGGGCAGAGCTTTACTTGGAAATGGCAAGGTCTTAACCTGCTTAACAGCATAGTTCCCTTCCAAGCAGGAGGCAGATGTTGAAGCTGGTCACTTCCCTGGCCGGGGATGAACAAGTGCTGCATGAGCAGTGCTGGAGAGGCAGACTCCAGAACGCATCCACCCCCCCATGAAAGCGAGCCTGAAACGAGGAAGGTCTCAGAGGGTGTCCTCCATGCATGCGAGTCTCAGCCCTTCGGAACAGATGGTAACAACTTTAATGCGTAAAGTCCAATAAAAGATGCACAGTTCCAGGAAACGATCAGCATCCCTGCTGATACTCCTGTGAGTATCTTCAGCACCCTTGGCCACTAAGAGCAGGAGTTTGTTGTCTCAACCTAACCAGGAGCCCCAAGATCCTGGGAAGGTAAAAGACCAGGATGACACCATCTGCAGCCATGGCATGAAACCTTTGCTCCCAGCTGGGAGACCTTAGCAACCGTTACCACAAAACCCTGCCTGCAAAATAACGTCATGAGACCTACATTGCTGTTGGTGGGAAGGGAATCGGAGCAGGAAAAGGGCAGTTTGTTTGTGCGGGGAGGAGGAGGAGGGGAAGGCTCACCTGGCTCTGCCAGAGCAACGTGGGGGAACAGCCAGTGCTTCCCTGATCTGGACTGCGCTGGCTGGTGCCTGCCCTTGCGTTCTGCAAGCAGCAAGCTCCCACCTCACTCTGCGCCGAAGCAACAGGGTATTGTAAAACCCTGCTGAAGAGGAAGGCGGATGCACTCTGGTTGTCTAATCTCTGTTTCTCTTCGCAGGCTCTAATCTACCCATTTAGCTGCAGTGTGTAAAGAGTGCCTGGATGATTCACCACCTAAGTACTACTCTTGTGGGGCCAGTTTGCTCCCGCTGCTGTAACGTTTGTTTACATCTGCGCCAGGGTAGCCTTGAATAAATGTGAACCTCCTACAGATGCTAATTCATACTGCTTCTCCTTTGTGTTAAGTATGTATGTTCTTAATAGACACGCCTAAGAAAAATACTGGCAAGAAAGCCTCAAGCTTAACGCCATTGCAACTCAATTTTCTTTTAGCACAATTTGCATCTCAAATAACAGGATGAGAAAACATCCTGCACCAATAAAGCAAAGCAGCTCAGCTCAGCCTTAGCAGATTTATCAATATTAGATTTATCAGTAAGAACTTCCAATGACTTTTTTCTTGCTGTCTGCGTACATGACCACATTACGAAGGCATTCAAGCAAGTCCCTATGGCAGCAAAACATAAAACAAATCGGGTCAAAACCAAACGCCTTGCTTGTTGTATGAAATCAAAGCCCTATTCTGCAGAAAACTAAACGAAAAGCATGTGTCCTCAGAGCAGCGTGCGCTGATATCTAGACTGGCCAGATTTTCAGAGATCTGAAATATCGACTTATTTCAAGCCCAAGTGCAGTACCAGACATGGTGCAATCAAGATGGCCTCATTCTTTTCAGTAAAGAGATCCTGGTGAATTTTGTTTTAATTTAAACAACTTACTCATGCTGAGGGCGGGGGGGGAGGTTGTTCTTTTCATTGCTTCTTTTTTTTTTTTTTTTTTTTTTTTTTTTATCCCACAGAGTGATCATAAAACAGTTCTGGCCTTTAGAAAGAAAACTGAGAGGATTACAGTAAAGCTGCTTACCTTACCAGAAAGTGCGCAGTGTCCTCCTCGCAGGACCCTCCTCCTCTGCTAAACTCACAGTCTTCTCTCCCCTTTGGCGAGCTAGTTTCAAGGCACTTTTGTTTGCTGTTCTGCTACCTTGTCAGCTAGGGAACAGCAGCGTTCAGTAATTCAATCCTCTACTTAACTGCAGAGACACTCCTACTCCGAGATCACACCCATTCCCAGGCTCGCAGAGGGACAAAGAGGGAGCCAGTACTAGAGAGTTTCAACCAACTTACTCTTTGCATCCAATATCCAGCAGCTCTCAGTTCATGGAGCGCTAATGATTAAGGGCTGTTTTAATTAGAAACCTGTTTGATCCAGATTTGAAAGAGCAGGAGAGTTTTTTCCCCTTTTCTCCGTCTCTGTTGGACAAAGTGAGGCACAGTGATGTTCAGAGCTACGTTAGAAGCTGGGCCCAGGAGTCCCAGCTCCAGCCCCTGATTTTGAAGGGGAAGATCTGGCAGCCAGCTGTTGACATGCAGATTGTCTGAGGTGAGACAACCCGCTCCCGAGCTCCCCGCGATGCAGGGGTCAGTGTCCTGTGGACTGGAGCCCTCTGTGCAGCCTGGGAAACGTGGAGCAGGAGCGAGGACTGCTGGGAAGATTAGTGGCTGAAAGGGGCACATAGCAGAGTATTAGAGCATGCAATCGGGCTGCCTTCCCAGAAGAAAGATAATGATAAACCAGAAAATCCCAGAAAGGCTGGCAATGTTTGCTACAGTCACCTCCCACAGCAGAAGGCTCTCTTCTTTGCTGGAAAAGACTGTAGCTGACAGGTCAGAAGTGGATAGATAACTCACTAGGGGTTTGTGTGTCCCTATCTGGTAGAAGTGATAAACACCCTTGCAAAATCAAATGTGATTAGAGGCCAAAATATCATATCACAGCAGGATGTTCAGGATGCTCAGCCAAGAAGGGATTTCTGATTCTGGTTCTGGTTGTTTCCTTCCCTCCAGCTCTGCCCATTCAGGTGTCAGCACACATGGACAGAAACGGGATGGTCACCTCCTCTGTAAGGTACCGGGAGATTCGTATGCAGCCTCATGTTGTGATTTCATAGCACCTGGTTAGGAAAAGCCAAACAGTATCTGCAAGGGAAAAATGCAGGGCCCCCTCCAAAAGCTGCCCTGATGCCACTGACTGTGGGCTAACTGAAGGGAAACCATGTCCTCTCCGTCCCAACTATTCCTGCCTGACATCTGCACTACACTACTTGCAGCCGGTGGAGGGAACATCCTTCGCTGGAGAGGGGTTCAGGTATCGTTTCCTACTCTGTTGTCGCCAGGCAGCTCTTCCTTCGGGGGCCAAGGCACAGCTACAGTGAGACAGAGCCTGTGGAGATCAGATTGCTGGTTTAGAGAAGGCATTTGCCCTTCATGCAGGCCCCTCTTCTCAAGTCTCACACTGTTGATTTCCTGTATGCTTTCAGGCAGATTGCTCAGACCTAGATCTTCAGAGAAATTCAGAGACCAGCTTTTCACTGTTTTCCCTGGGAAATGAGATTTTGAACATTAATTCTTTCTGACTTCAGTGCTCATCTATGAAACAAGAATAACAACCCTGCCCCACCTTTTGGAGCAGAGGAAAATGGTCACTAGGCCATCTCACATGTAAGAATGAAGATGGTGTACGTGTCAGAGAGATGTAGGAAGGGCTGAGTTTGGAAGGGACCGCTGGAGATCGTCTAGTCCAACCCAACCCTGCTCAAAGTAGGGTCAGCTAGTGCAGGTTATCAAGCACCAAGTCAAATCAGGTTTTGAATATCTCCAAGAATAGAGATTCTGTAATCTATCTCAAGTAGGAACTATCCAAGTTCCTACTTTCCTACCCATGAAGTTTTTCATGTCATATTCTTAATTTTTGAGCAACCCACAGGAACTGGAGGTGAGTATGGGTCAGCTCCTTGGCTAAATCCCAGCCAGATATCAAAATGGGATTAAGAAAACATAGAGTTGCCATGGATCTCAGGCCTTCTTAGGCCTGAGAGATCTGTAATGTGAGGAATTCCAAAAATATCTGGTGGCTGATATACCACTGTTCCCCACTCTTCTTCATTTTCACTGTGAAAAGTAGCAATTAATTCTGGTGAGTTTTTAAGGAGACTGAGTCTGTAGAAATATCTGTAAAGCAGTTTAGAACAATCAGTCCCAAGTGAAAAAAGGAAAGTTTTTCACGAAACGTGCTCATTTAGTGCTGAGCTGCAGGTACTTTTTTTCCCTGCTAATTCTGGTCATGACATGCAGTTACAGAGTACAAAACGTTATTTCCAAGCAGTTTAACTAAGAACTGGTGGAAAACAGAATGACTGACTTTCGTAATTGAGACATGATCTGAGATGTTCCTGTTCAGATCTTCAATTCCAGCTATTTTTTCCACATGCGCGACGCGATGGATTCATATTCTGGTCCCAGGTCTTGGGTTAGTATTCCCAGAGCTTAGAGATCTTGTAGTTTAGGAATTTTTTTTCGTGTGGACAGATGGCAGATGAAAGCCGGTTTCAGTGACCCAGTACAACGCTAAGACATTGAAGACATTGTTACTAGGAGATACTGGGGTAAATCACAAGTTACTGGAAGTAAGACTCTGCCAAAGTGCAAAATAAAGAGGCCCCCATCTGTCTCACTCTTGGCCATTCCACGTGCCTGTGGACAAGGTTAACATTGTGTATGGGGAAACAGGCTCTGCCAAAGATGTGTTTGCAAAATGACACATTGCAAAGGTATTTCCACTCTGTTTTCTGGTATGGCACTCCCGGGGGAAGACAAAAGGGCCAAATCCTGCAGGGTGAGATAACACAGTAGGGATCTCACACTTTGGAAAACCAATGGAAGGAAGTAAAATCATCAAAAATGTACATGCTGCTCAAGAGACCGATGCAAAGACCTGTTGATGCTTATGCAAGTTTAAATGCCCTAACTTGTAACTGCCGAAGGATTGCATGAATTTCTGAGAATGTTTCAGGAGAACTTTCCTTAATCCAAAACCAAATAATATTATTTTTTTACTACGTGTTCCTCATAACCCTCCCTAAGGCATTTTTCTACCTTCAAATGAAGAATCTACAGGGAGACTTTCATGGGCCTGCCAACAGATCTGTACATGCAAACATTGGGGGCTTTTAACTCGCTGAAGTTACTCCCCCAAAAGTACATCTGGGTCAGCCATGGCATCTAATGGTGAGCAAGGCACTGCAAACCGACAGCCATGAGGGGCTAAGCACCAGTTGAAGGATTTGGATCAGCTCTCTTCAAGGGGCATTTTGTTGAGGGAAGGCCCTTTTTGCCACGGGGAAAAGCAACCATGACTTTACCTAGGCCTGGGCCAGCTGAAGTCAGGGTTTGGCATAGAAACCATTTCGTAAGGGAGCACTCTGCAAACACCACCTCACTGGGGAGCACATAGCTGCACCTGATGGGCAATTGTGTTCTGGTTAATGTTTAACCGCAGAAAATGGAAATGTCTCGAGGCAGAGGAAGGTGCCCGAACACCTGAGTGAGCAGCGCTCCTGCACTGCAGATCCCATGGTGCAAAGCTGTGCTGCATGGGCCAAAACACAGTCAAATTTAGCTGCCCTGAGTCATCACATCCTTTCTCCAGTCCACTCGGGTCAATAGCTGTTAGCGCAGAGCGGCACCTTGGTTCCACAGAAGAGCCGTTTCACAACAGCTCTTGGGTAACGATCACTGCTTTCCTTGGAGCCGTGCAAACCGTGAATCTAGATGAGCCAGGGCAGGCCAGGCCAACACCTCTCTTCCCAGTTCTGCAGAAAGGAATGGCCTCCTTGGTAAGCCAAGGACACAAGGATAAATGCCGATTTGAGGCTGGATTTCTTTGATGAAAGATCTAGAGATTCAGTTTGCCTTCCCAGAGCCAACAGCTTGCAGCAGGTCAAGACAGGAGCAATCTCCCTGGCGAAGGGGTTATGGCACTGAGGCAGAAGAAACCTGTACCTGTTGTTCCAATTCATTACTTGCTGATCTAAGTGCAACTCCTATTTTAAGCTGACTATGGTGGGCTGTGAACTGGGGATGTGAGGCTCGTGTTTCCTCAGGCCTATGGGGAAAAGTGCATCTTATAATGCCATAGCACGAGTTGCCAGGGCTTATCCTAAAATACCTGTACTCTTGAAGGTGAGGCACAACTGTAATCTCTATCCACTCTAAATTTTAAGCATTTAATTTAAAAAACAACATCAAAACTACCCCTTTTTGGAAGAGGATATGCCACACACAAATTCCCAAGTGTTTTCCAGCACATGAGTGATTCCTCCCTCCCCAGGATAGTTTGCATCTATTGTAGGGGGCCCAGCTTCAAACTCTGTGTAGCAGTTGCCTGAGAAGATCCATCGCAGTGGTAAGGTACAGACAGTAAGATCAGTGGTGCCAGCCCTAAACATCTCAGGTTGCTGGACAAGGAATATTGATGCATGGTTCACTGAGTAAAAAATTGTAGTCCAAAAGGGGAAATATCTCAGTGAATACAACAGTACTGATGGCAATGATGGGTTGTGACAACAACGATGGAAATGGCCATACTGTGCCAGACCTCCCTTCGTCTTTCTGCATGAGCTCTGGCTGATACTGAAGACTTTGTTATGCAGCAGTCTCTCTCTCTCTCTCTTTTTTTTTTTTTTCCTTTCCCAAAACTGTTTTTGAGGGAATGCAGAGGGAAATCTTCAGGGAAGGATTTCTTCTGCTGGTGAGAGACTCCTGCCTTGAAGCAACTTGAAGCAAAAGACCTTTCAGGAGGTTAATTTGCTACTCGTCTGAGTGCAGAGGCAGCTCAGAAGTCTCTAATCTCTGGAGAAGGCCGGCCATGTATGTGTGCACTGCGGGCGTGGGTTCCTCTGTGCCCCTCTCCGTTTGCTCAGTCGTGCCATGGCCAAGAATTAACAGGTGCACTGAGAAAACCGGATAGCCAAGGTGAGACAGTGACGTGGCACGGGCAAACAACGATGCTGGCTTCCTTCCAAAGAGATAAAGAAGAAAGATTGTGGCAGAGGGGGCCCCATTTTAGATCTAGCCGTGTTCATATCTTTCTTTTTTACGTTAGGAGATTCCCAGAAGCACCCAAGTCTAACAGACCCTTCACCCAGGTCGTCACTGGATCCAGTGCCCAACCCCTGACACTGAAGCCAGAGCTTGGGCAGTTTTTACCAGTTTTGTTCTTGGGTTATCGCCTGACTGTCTGATAGGACGTTTGTACTATAAAAGTTTCCATTTTCTACTGCTGCGGAAAATGAGTCTGGTTTTCCAAGGTGCAGAGAAACTTTAAGGAAGTAGTTGGTGTCAGGTGAAGATCCATCAGGACTGGGCCTGGGTGAAGAGATAGAGTCTGATGGGATGGCCCTCAAGGCAATGTGCTGGACTTCACAGAATCTAACTCTGGGTAAATGATGTGCAGGAGAACAAAATTCCCACTGTACTGTTTTTCTCAGTTTTTCATAAGCTACAATCTGCTGAGATAAGGATCTGGACTGTCAGCTGCTTGTTACTATTATGAAATTACAGACATGTTCTAGAGATCTTAAATCCTGATTCAGCCCTTTGCAAAGCAAATGTTGGTGATTTACAGACACCTAAATTCATAATCCCGTGGTAAACCACCACAGCACACTGCATCCGGAGCATGCAGAGCTGGTCTATACAATATTCCTTGGACCAAAAGGATAGCTGGAAGAAAGGTAGTTACCTAGTGAGAACTTAGCTAGACAACTAATGATACTAAATAAAGGCAACTAACAGTAAACTTGTACTACACAGAGCTGTTATTACTATTCAAATGGTATTATCTAAATTTTAGAGATAGTCTGTGTGCTGAGTTTTTAGCCATCTCATGTCAGTCTTAAGATGGAAGCAGAGATTACCAGTTGCTGCTAGAGGAATCACATCTTGTAGGGAGCAGAGGCTGCAGGTGGATGTGGTGTACTGACCAGTAGTGATCTACAGCCACTGGGATCACCCAAGAGCCAACTTGGTGACTCAGTCATGAAGATCAATCTCCTATTGAGTATCGTGTCACCACCCTGTCTTCAGGCCTCAGTCACAGTACAAAACAGATGTTTTCCCTAGGTAGAGAAGCATGTTTACATTGAAGAGGAAGACAAAGAGGAGAGGAAGACAAAAAGCAGAGAAGAACAGTACAAACATTACAAATGGGACAATTTTGCAAGTTGCTGTATAGACAGTTTAGAAGTTTCACAAAACCTCAGAGACTCTCTGAGCCCTAATGAAAACCTTATGAAACCCAGCAAATTCCAGCACGCTTTGGTCAGGGTCATCAAGCAGAGTCTTTGCAATTTACAGAGTCAGCTGAATCTAGCAGCAAGAATACATTTCATAGCACAGGCTGAACAGCCAGGGAAGATTCAGCAGCACAGTCGCTAGTTAATGGGTGTTTGAACCCGGCAAAGGTTAGCCTGCAGTAGGCCTTGCACAGCAGAGAAGTTGCTTGTCCTGTGGCAGTGACATCTCCTGAAGTCCAGGCCACTTGGGACTGTCCTTCCGTGGGAACTGCACCACGCACAAGCAAGACAAAGGATTAATGAGTTGTTCTCGTGTGTTATATGGCACGTGAAGCAAAGGGAGATTATCCCATTTTGTTTTGTCCAGATGGATTCCACACAAGAACCAGAAAGTCAGCTCAGGTCTCCAATGGCGAACCTACACCTTGCAGGAAACGTGACCCAGGTTTGCCTCCTGCGGGATACAAGATCAGTCCTTTAACACTCAGAGAAACCAGTTGATCCACATGGGTTTAATGGGAATTAAATAATTTGGAGACCAAAAGGTCTAGTTACAGGATATACCAACTTCAGTGGTGAAGACTGCTGGAGTCTCCACCCTTCCGTTACCATTTTTCTTTTCTTTAGCATTCAGATAGATCAGCAGTATTCACCCCTGCGGTTACTCGGTGGCTCACACTGGTGACTATACCTGAGTGCCCACAAAATAACTCCACCCTCTCTTTCTAGTTTAATTTTTAATCTCTGTCATTTCAGTGACCTGGCTGTATGTGTGCCTGCACAAAGTTGTTCTCTGCAAAGGTGTGGGGGAAGGTAATGAATCTTGGAGCCCTAATCTGCTGTGAACGCACACGAGGGCCCCCCTTGAAATCAGAGCCATGGCAGCTGCGTGTCTTCCTTGAAACGATGGTGCCCAGATGTGGTGCCCAAGTATGGGGATATCCGTGAAGCCACATCAAATGGGAGCTCTGCCCTGAGAGAGGCAGTGAGGAGAGGCTTGGGGCTTTGCTCAGGGACTTTTGAGTCTGCTCCCCATGTCTTTCCTTGAAACACGGCAAAAATTTGCAGGGGTAGTCTGGTAGCTGAGTCAAGTTTATCAACTCTTGTTGTTCAAACCTGATGAATGAGGCTAATGAATTTTAAGTCTTGGGGGGTCCAGGGACAAATCAGGCAAGCCACTGAGCCCCGGGACCAATAGGCAGAGCCAAGACCATGTCTGCAGGTCTCTGTTACAGAAGGCAGCCAAGGCGGGGAGCTGTTGTTTGCAGGAATGTGGCCCTGAATGTGCCAACCAGGAAAGAACAAGTAAAATCAATCATTGTAAATGCTGAGAAATTGTCATCTTGTTAAATCTTGCCCCTCCCCTGTTTTTCAGAGTCCCCAAAGGGTACAGAGCACCTTCAACTCCTGATGCACACACTTGCTTCATTACCCCCACATTACATGTTAGTCACGTTGTACTCCTGGAAGGGACTCAAATACTGCTGCAGCAAGCACGATGTGGGCACTGATATTCAAAAGAGCTTCAATTTGGCTGATGAATGAAGATCAGTCACTTTACTAGGCACTGTACACGGTTCTCTGTGCTTCCTGCAGTCTTCTTAGCATTGCCTCTGCATACTTCTTGCAGAATACCCCATGGATCTAAATAGGAGAGCAAATGCAGGGTGGGCTGGAGCAGATGGTGTCAACCAGGACCCATAAAACTTGTCTGATACTCTGAGAAAATGGGAAACAAGGGTCATGAAAACTGTTCAAGGGGAACACAACTTGGTTTATATAATTATAGCTGCTTCAACAGTCGGAGAATTTATGCAGCCACATTTTAGGCAACATCACAGTCTAGAGTTAAGTCACCTCACAGAAAAGGGCCTCAGGAAGTCACAGAACTGAAACCCAGTTCTCCTGTGTCCCCCATATCACCCACTGGGCCATACCTCACTACTGTGTTGCACTTGGAGTTGCAAAGCTGGTCACAAGCTCAGGTGCCAAAGAGCGATGGTCTCCCTCACCCTCCACCATGCTCTGCATGAGAGGCCAGTGAGAAGTTGTGGTATATTCTCAAACCCTCTAATTTTCAGGAAGAAAAATGAGGCTGATGCACCCTAATTCTTTTTGACATGCTTTCGATTATTAGTCAGTACAAATATTGACACCATCTGTTGTTAGCGGGTGAGAGCGTTAACACTGGGTGAGGAGCTCACATGAGCTGAAAGAGTTTTTCCGGGCAGTTCTGGTTACCGTGTTTAAACACTAAGCGACAGACTCGAGTTACGTCGGTAAGAGACTGCAGTTTTTCTACCAGGAGGGAGAGGAAACATTTGGGGCATCTTTGCCCCACTTCCCAACAGAAAGAGGCCAGTTTAGCATTTCTCCTTCCTATGTTTCCTGGCTTTTTTGAACAGCAGCCAGCAGCACTTGCATAAAAAGGCCCATTCTGCAAATCACAATATTTTCTTAGTAGCTCTGGCAGAAATGGAAGGCCTTGGAAGTCACAAAATTGCCTCTTTTAGATATATAGCTTCACTTATTTGGATTATACACGTTGTCCAACAGAGCTCATGGCCAGCAGCTAATGGCGCAGGCTCTGATCTGTAGATGACTGTACAATACAACTAGCATTTCCATTTTTTACCAAAATCATTGGAGACAGAGGATAAAGAGATGCCAGGGAAGACGTAGTGCATGTGAATAAGAGATCGCACCAACATACACAAAAACATTGGCTTCCTGGCCATTTTTTTGTGTAGGTGCTAACTCTGATTTTGGCTCGTTAGGAATCAGGAGCGTCACGTCCTTCACGAATAGGAAAGACGAAGACGATGTTATGGCTCACCAGTACCCAAGCTCAGGAAGGGCAGCTCATTCCCACCTCCACCAGGAAGCTCTTCTTTGTCCTTCAGGGCAGGTCTGCTGTATGGACAGTTTGGGGAGGACTTCTTTTCCCAGAGAGGATCTGAATGAGGCAGGGAATTGACTTCTCTTTACTTAAATGTATTGGAGCGAACTTTTCCTGGCCACAATCCTTCTACTGCAGCATACGGAAATCCAACTCCAGAGAGCATTTTGGGAGACAACCACAAGCAATGCCTTCAGGGTTGCATTCCTGGGCTGGTAGATGAATCATTTTCCAATCATGCAGGGGAAAAGTCTATCACTAACACATGAAGGCCAGGAACCAGTGTCAGAAGGGGATTTAAACAGGATGGACAAGTTTCCAGCTTTTGGACCATGTCTGCAAAGCAGAGCAATTAACACCCCAACATCCGCGTTTGCAGCTCAGAAAAACTGGTTGTGTTGGTCACACTCTTTGCTTCCTCTGTGGGAGGCTGCATGCAGCCCAGTGCTTGATGGTCAGATAAACCTGCCAGGGAAGAAATAAGCTTCCTGCCATTTTAAAAGGATTGCAGTTTGTACCTAGGAAATGCAGAATGGGGAACAGTCCTCCAGAATTGTTTTTTTTTTTTTTTTTTTTTTTTGGCCTCAATTAGTGGCAAAATGATCAAGCTGAGGAAAGCAGCTCTCTCAGCAACATGTTCTACTTTACACAGAAATCACTGATTTTTCAGTAAAAAGCCACACCCCAGCTCTCAGCCATTCCAGCCAAATGCCAAAATGCTTCAAATCTCTGATGACGGAGATTTAAAGCTATTTCTTTACATTCCCCTTCTCCTCTCCTAAGCCACGCTTCCTAGCTGGATTACATATCCCAAAGATGCCTCTGAAGCTGCTTCACCATGGTGCTTTGCACCTCGCACTTTCAGGAAACCAAATAGCAGCAGATTCACATTCAGCTCAGTTGTTAGGTGCAGGGAGCTTTCACAATAGCTGCTTTTGAAGATCATTACTAGTCCGGATGCATTCCCACCTGTCCAAAAAAGATGGACAGGCATATGTCTGCTTCTGGGACAATAAGCAGCATTAGGGTTTTTTGTTTTTTTGTTTCTTTTTCCAGCAGAAATGCATGGTGTCCTGTGGCCTTGGAGACTCTGGCGTGGCCAAGGGAAAGAGGCATCACTTGCAGCACTGTGATGTGGGCAGGGTGTGTATTGCATTTATCCAGATAAGAAGTGCTTCCACTTAAAGCTGGGAAATATTAAGTACTGTTCATGCCTGGCCACTTTCAGAGTCCAGGGAGATTTATACTTCCAGATTACGATAGCTGGATTTGTTCTTCCGTATCTCCACTAAAGGAGACGTTGAATAAAGGATGTATGACCAGTGAAGCAGGATACCTAGAGTAGTTATGAACATACTCAAGATATCCTGCTTCAGTGGTCATATATATTTACAGCTATGACGTGGCTATATGTATTAATGTTCTGATGCGTTGACGAAATCTTTTTTTTTTGCTGAAAATGAAGCTGTTTCTTCTTCTAGACATGAGACAAATTTGACTGACATCCTACTTAAAACAAAGTATTTATCCTGACAAGTGATCTTCATTTTTCTCCTGTCTAGAAGACATTCTCTGTCTGTGCTGCTTTCCTTCCACGTGGGTCATGTTTTTCATGCTGTCACTTTTGTAGCACTGTCAGTCCAGCTTATCAATATTTTTTGCCTTAGAGTGCACTGGCCAAAGCTGAACACAACTCCAACTGAAATTCCTCTGCCATTTATTTCCCAGATCTTACCCAACCTTTTTATTGAACATATTCCTAGAAGGAAACTTCTGTTTTTTTGGAGGTGGTGGTTTGCTGTTTTTGAACTTGTGGCTGTTTTTCTTCAGAAGCACCACGTAAGTGATCCCAGTTCTGCTTGCCATTCACTGCCTTGCCCAGCTTCTCTTCTGCAGTGTGGCTCCCTTCCAAAAAGTCTCTTGGTTTCTATTCATACATTTGATCCCCTCCTACTTCTTTGTGCAGATGAGACAAACACAGTCTCTCTGTTCACGTCCCTAATTTTAATCACCTCTGCGAAATCTTACCTCTACTCCTGAAATACCTGAAAGCAAGACCAATGAAGATGAGTCCAGCACATCTGCTGAATGCTACTCCACACTCTGATTTCTAAATACCAGCACTCCATAAAAGCAGAGGCTATACAGGGAAATGCACTTGAAAAATCTTATAGCCTGTCCTTAGGGTAGGTATCAAACAAGGCAAAACACTCACCTGCTTCATGGTAATTTCGTTGAGCCCAGTGGTTTCAAGATGTTGCTGGGTTAGTTGGTCCCCATCAGCTCTCAGCTGCAGGCATCCTCGCCCTGTTTTGTTCGGAGAGACAGGCTTGTGGCATCTTGCTTACCTGCAGCTTTGGAGATCCCCTTGCCTGGACTGTTTTCCCGATTTGATGGTGTGAACATCTATTAACATGACCACATCAGCAGCCCCACTGAGAAAAATTCAACTGCGTAAGCAACTTCCCCCAAAAGAACAGCAATGTTTAAAATTGTGCCTCTATTTTATCTGCCTCTAGCAAGATAATTTGATTCAGTAAATGTAGTAGCCAAAAGAATACAGGATAGAGTTCTCCCTGTGGGAGACAGTATCAAAAAAATGGATACTTTGAAAGCCCCATAAAGCCCTCCTAGCTTAAAGAGGAGGCAGCAAAAAAAGGGTTGTTTGGTTCCTTTTCACAGGGCTTCGGGCATGACCAAAGCAATTTCTGTTCAGGTTTCCCACTGAGCAGTGCCGTTTGGATCAGGATGGGGGGGCTGAAGGAAGATCGAAGCCACGTCGCCTAGCTCTGGATGTGCAGTAACGGGAGCCACCAGAGGAAAAGGGAAACGGCGTTGGGAGCAGGTACCAGCAGGGAAAACACTGACCTCAAGAATACACAACTTCTGGCCATCGCCACCCAATGGCTTGGGTCCACCCACAATGTAAGGGAATTCTCCCATTTTTTCTCAGCAAAAAGCATCTGGATTCATTGTTCCTGATCTTACATGTTTTCCCACTCAAATAGTAAGCGTTTTATTGAAATGCTTTGAAGTAGCTACCTTTGTTTTCGATCTGAAAGCAAGCCTACGTACCTGAAAACTTGCGCTTCCCCTTCTCCCCCCACCTACATTAGCCTGCTAAAGACCTTGTCTCTTTCTACTGTGCCACTGGGCGTTTTTAATTAGACCCATCAAGATAACTGCTGAACAGACATTTAAGAAAACAAGACTATCTAAACAACACTCTCCAGAGTGTTAGAAAAGGAATTAGATGACATTGTTGCTCGTTTATGAACAAAAGAAAGAACGGTAGAACTGTCTGAAATGTTGAAAATGCAGTAAAAAAATCAGACATTTTCTAATTGCTTGACAACTGGCCGTGAAAATAGGAGAGGTGAATGGAAAATTCATAGGAATTGATAAGTTTGCTTTTTATGTTGCCAAAAGACTGGCATTAAGAAAGTAACTTCAAGCACTTTCAACCAGCTCAATTTGCCATCCTTATAGAAAAGGAATCTCTCTGGAGCATTAAACCACCTGTGTGGTGCTCACCACATACTTGTTAGTTCCCTTCTTGTGCAGGACATACGCTTTCCCAGCACAGGCTTCATCATAACCATCATATTGCATCAAGATGATCACATGCACTACAGCCTCAGCAGTTACCCGGGTTTACACTGGACATTGTACCGCTGGTTTCAGATTGCCAGCTCAGCTAAGAGGGCTTCTGCTGAAAACATCTCATCAAGAGCAGGTCCCTATCGTGAGACAAGAGATGGGACGTTTGTAGACGTTGGTACACGAGCCACCTTGAGGTGACATGCAGCATCTGGAGTCGATACCCATGCAGAAGCAGAGACGGGAGCTGGTTTACAATTTTTTCTCAGGATGTAGAGGATTTACTTTGGCCAGTGAACCCAAGCTCTGTCACAGCATGGGTGATTTAGATTCATTAGATTCAGACTAAAGTTGATGAAAATGTAGGACGTAGAGAAGCAAGATTAAGCTTTTAATAATCTACTTCGTTTATGGCTTAAGCCTTTGAATTTTACCAAGCTGCAGGCCACTGAGCTGGACAGGTTTTCTTTCATTCAGTGTGGTCCCACAGCAAAGCAAGCTCCATGAGGGCAGCAGAGGCACGATGCAGCGCTTAGAGGGTAACACTCTCCTGCTGTCTCCATGTACAGCATGGTTGCCTGAGACTAGAAGTGTCCTTTCCTCACCCATCCACATTTAGGTGGTTTGAACCGCAAGCATATATGAATTTTTCTCAATTACCTCTAAATCAAGCATGTCTCAGCTTCTGCTGACAGAAAGATGGACAATGACCTATGCAGAGGCCAAAGCTCTTTAAGTTTCTAGCACGTGGCTAGTTCATTGGGGAAAAGAGAGAGCAAAGGAGCACTATCGGCTATTTGGCAGATCTGCCTCAAAACGGAGTTTGGAAAATTGCAGTCAGCTGTGAATCTGAAGCAGCTTTTCGGACTGTGCTATTAAAGCACAGGCCTGGGAGACCAATTGCCAGGAACTCAACCCTGTCAGCTGGTGACCCAGCACTGAAAGCACTTGAGGGTGTTTCATCGCAAACAGCCTTTGCAGAGGGAGTACCTGGGTGGAAAGCCCACGGACTCACGAGATACGAGAGGGGACAACACCGTGGGCAAGCTGCAGATCGAGACATGAGAGACCCGACCCCAACGTCCCAGCTCTGCCACAGGTCCCCTACGTGGTCTGGGACAGCTTCTCCTCTTCCTGCGCTCCCTCCACTTCCCCATTGGTAAAATGGGCACGTTGGCTTCCCTCCCAGCAGGCCCTCAATAGACAACTCCCCCTTCGAACGCTGCGTTTCTTACAAGGCTGTCGAGGACTGGGAAGCTGTGACCACCCTCTTCTGCTGTGAAGGCAGAGAAACCTATAAACCATTTTGATTTCTCACCGCAGACCAGAGCGGGAGCTAACCGGAGTTTCACTTCCCTCTGGACTAAGTTTCACTGAATTCTGAATTACTTCACTTGCTGGAGCCATTCTATACATTTATCAAACCAATTCTGTTACCGGAGGATGAACTGTCCTTCTCTTTATGGAGGTTCATAATGAACCGGTTTCTGCTTTGCTAACATCACCCAGTGGTTCTCAGGGGAGAGCTGCTCTAAAACAGAAAAAGATACTAGAAAAGGGAACTTGCTATTACAAAAAATCAGTCACTCTGCTTAAACATTTCCAACCCTCCCCAAAACCAAGCTGTAAATCCATTTTTTGTAGTGACATCCCTAAAGACGTACGAGAAGGCACAGAAATGGTGACTGTGCGTTCTTGCCTGTCAGAAAGCACATCAACCGGTTAAAAGCATGAGAAAGCATCAGAGCTGGCAGCCTGGTTAAGAAGAAAAAGTTAAAGAACTTTGTTTTCTCTTCAAAGAAATGTGACAAAGTTAGCAAAGGCGGTTCTTGGTGCCACCTTATATAAATGAGACAAAACTGCAACCTTCTTAAGAGATACAAGGAATTACTTTATTTTTTTTTTTTTTTATCCTTCAGACAAAGGTGTTTCAGACAATTAAATTCTCCTTAAAGGCAAAAAAAAAAAAAAAAAAAAAAAAAAAAAAAAAAGAAAAGAAAGAGAGAGAGAACATGCCTGCAAGCATCCAAGCAGCTGAAACAACTCGAGGAGAAACAGCATCTTGGAGACACCAGGACCACATTTAATGTTGAGTCATTAACTGGAGGCTGACCTTTTTCCTGCTGTACGTTATTCACTGCAAGCATTGGGAGACGCATCTCAAGGAGTTTTGCTGGTTTTAATTTAAATTCTCCACGATGGTTGGATTACATTAATTGAGTTTGACCTTAATTCTGTGCGTCATGGGGAATACGTACGTGCAGATAATGTAAGTTTTGGAGGAAAAAGAGAATTTCTTTGCGTTGCTAACGGCTGCGCAGGTATTACCTGTATTAGAGCAGCGTCTCCGTTCTGCCGACTCCAGCAGGGCTCCCCGGCGGCAGAGGCTGCACCTGGTAAAAATCAACGTTGCCGCCTACGGAAGGCAGGAATTCAGGGCAGATTTGAATTGCAGCCTAGAACCGAAAGGATTCTCACCACGGGAACGCACGAAAATCCACAGAGCTTGGAACGCAAAAGCCCGGCTTTGCTCCCCAGGATTAACGAGGACCAGATCTGCGGGGAGCTTAATGGGACCAAGCAGGTGTGGAAGTATCTGCAAAGGTATCTGCAGACCCGGAGTAGCCTGGAGTGTGATTACCCACAGCGCTGGGGTTATTGCCAGGGCTTGAATTCCTGCTTGCCCAACTTCTCGCCCTCATAGCACTCCCTTGGCTAATGTTTTGCCTCAGTTAAAAGCAAAGAGAAGCGAAAAAAACCAGCTAGAGAGATGTGACCTTGCTATTCTTCACAGCAGCAGGCACCGTTGCGATTTAAAGGCTGCCTTGTTTCAGGATGGAGGGAATTCAGTTTAGACAGAAAAGACAAGCCGAGCCATACTTCTGTATTAACTCAAAGTCAGATGCAAGGAGAGGTGCTTGGTATTCCAGCAAGTGCTATTTTGCAGGCAGGATTAAATCCCCTGTGCTAAATCCAAGCAGTGAAGGATGGTTTCTAATCTGGAGAAATTGCACTGGGGAGGAAAAAAAAAAAAAAAAAGAGAAAGTGCTCAGGCAAGGAAGTATTCTAATTCTTCTAAAATATACTTCAAAAGCAGGGGGAAACAACCAGGTCAGAGCATGCAAGGAAGCAGCTCGTCCAAGGGAACTTGGTGCATCTGCAGCAGAGCTGCAGCTGGCACCCAGGGCTGATAAAACCAGAGCAAAACGGCAGGGAAAGGCTCCGAGAGAAGGATCGACAGCTTTAAAACCACCCCAGTGCAGGAAACAAGAGATTTCCCAGCTTGTTGGGTGTTTAAAATGAGACGAAGAGCTAGCAGGGACAAGCGCAGGGGGTCAGCGCCACAGACCACCGTTCCCCTCTGTGCTCAGACCGCGGCTCGTCCGCGCAGGGAGCCCAGATTCAGCCTCTCTGGCAGCCCCCACCTCACCCAGCACCCGCAGGAAGCAGCTCAGCTGCCTCCCGCCGTGTTGAAATGTACGTTTTACCGCTTCCCCGCAAATCCGATAGCCCAAACAGCGCCCGCCCAGTCCTAGGCTTCGGGCACAGATACAAGATTTGGCCTCGCTGCTGCAAGAGACCTCGCCGGTCTCCTGGCCCTCGCTGGTGGACATCTCAGCCCCGGCAGATCCGCGCATGCGGAGCGGCGGGGAAGGGGAAGAGGCGCTGGGGGAGCTGCCTCCTTCTACATCTGCTAGTTTGGCACAATTGTTTCTCTCCCCCGTCCCTCCTGCAGATCAACTTTGGTCCGCAATTCTCGTTACGTTCCTCAGCCAAATCCCAAACAATCTGAAGTTTTCCTGCTTTAAAAAAAAAAAAAGAGAAAAAAGTAAAGAGAAAAGCTTTTGGAGGAAAAAAACCATGCTTGAGAAGATATAGCAAAATAATTTTAAACTCAAGTATTCAAGAAACACAGTTTTCCCTTTATTTTCATGCACTGATGTGATGATTCTGCATTTTCATGGAAGAAACAGAAAGCAGTAAATAAAATGAGTACAAACCCTTATCTATCTTGTATCCCGTTGTGAAGCTGTGAATTTGGAAAAGAAACTCAGCATCCACTAAGCAAATGAAGAAATTACCTCTGAAACACTGAGAGAGGTTCTCAGTTGAAGGCAGGAGTTAACCATGGATCTGTGGAGCGGAGCCCAAACAGGACACTAAGATACCAGAGTTTTGGCGACATTACTTGAGATAACGCCTCGTCTTTTCTCAGCGCCTTTGAAAGGCAGCGCTGCACAGCTGCACCATCTCGTGGTCCGACCAAGCCCTGCATGGAAAAGGCCTTTACACCCTTCTTCATTTCAGCAGATCTTTGAACATGGATGAGAAGCCAAGCGCTGCCAGGCTGTAACGGCAGCTTGCCGTGCCACTGTCCGGCATCACATAATCATCCTGCACCTTCAGCCATCTCCAGGGCTTTCTGGCAGCTAATCCTCTTCTCTGCGATGTAATATTCCAGCTTTTCTAGATTTCAAACTGGAACCATCGTGCCCCCTTTCAAACGCTTGCCATCCCCCAGTATTTATTTCGAGACCTCTGCAGCGTTAGAGACCGGGCCCAGTGGAGCATTACTGCTCTGAATCTACCTTCGTTGAATTACTAAGTTGTCTACAGAGGTTCCAGATACGATCAAGGCTCCATCGAGCTAAGCGTGTGCAAGCCTCTGTAGGCCTCACTACTTAAGAAAAAAAAACACATCAGAAGACTAAGGAATACAAATCTCCAGGAGATTAAGGGTTACAAAGCTACATACCCAGGCGATATGACGACAAGGGAAGAATTTGCACATTCTCAATCTTAGCCCAACTGTTTTACCTAGCAAGTGGCTCTATTAATCTAGAAACAGCCTCAGCTCTTGAAAAAAAAAAATCTTCCGTTCATCTCATAAATGAATTTGCTTGTGAACAAACGAAATGGCCCAACATACCATGATCATCTGATGATTTTAGTTGCGTTAAAAAAAAACATGCAAATTTTACATCTCTCCGTGGTTCTGAACTTTTCAGAGTTTGGCATATAATAAACAGGTTATTAAGCAGAGATTAGAAAAAAGACTTCCAAAAATATTCTTAGAATTTCCTTGTGAAAAACATGTGTGAAAATACTATGCCAGTGTTACCAGCACGCCCGTGGGATAACCTGCTAGCTAATTCATACCAGCAAACATCATCAGCATGATGTTTCTTATTTTCAGACTCTTCCACATGCTACACTAACCAAAGAGTTGCCTTTTCTTTGCAATATTAAGATGCCAGTATTTTTATTCAAACTAAAGATTTAGCTCTAAGATGCGTGCCAAAGGAAAAGCAACTTCCCATGATCATCTTGTTCCAAAGGCAACTTTGTAAAACGCTGCTCCACCACCTCCCTCCAGTTTGCCTGGGGTATTAATGTGGTTCGACCGTAAACTGCTAGTCACCAGTTAACCTAGGACCAGTACGAGGTCCTCCAAAATCACCATCGATGGATGTTTTCAGAACAGGAAGCTCCTCGCTTTTTGCCAAATGCTGCCGAGACAGATGCCACTGCCACCCGAGAGAGAAGCGGAACAGAACAGCGACGTGACTGCCGATCCACATCAGGGCACGCGCTAACCAGGTGACTCCACAGCCATCCCCGACGGATTAACCGTCTGCTCGGTGTCCTTGAATGCAGTATGAGCAGTGCTGCACCCAGGAGCTACAACAGTCGCACGGGAAACCAACATAGTCTGCATCACTTCTGTTTTTTTCTTACCACCTTAGTCCCCATGGAAGAATCCACTATCTTACTCCCTTCTCATCTCCAACTTATCTATAAGGCTTATATGACTTCAGAAGTGGATTTTTTTTTTAATTCAAATTTGCAGCAAGTTAGAAAACAAAAACCCACCCAACCACCCTACTACTAAACATGCTTCTAGAGGAAGAAGCCCTTGATGTTCAGTAGGCAAAGCTCTAATTTTTATTAAAGCCTAGCAAGTCAAAAGACTCAAACAGGAATGGAATAAGAAAAACTTTCTGCTTTGAYTGTGTAAAGTCTTTGCTTTCCCCCCCACTATTTCCCCTAAGCAGAATGCTGTGGGGAGAAGAGAATTTCTAAGGGAGGATTTTAACTATACGCATTATCAGACATGAAGAAGATGGAAAAAAACATACATTGTTTATTAGCAAACTGAATTCAAAGCATGAAAAAAATCAAAGTTATAGTTACACTGTCAATAAATTTTGTTTTCACCACATGAGCTTATAAAAAGATGACATAGGAAACAGATCTTCGTGAAGCCATTCACTCCTGAAGCAAATCTCAAAATCCTTGAGTACAACATTTATTGAAATGCTGGGATTTCATAGGTGTTGTACAACTGCATTTGTTAGGATGAAATAATCAGCCCTAATATCTGGAAGAACAGCGCTTCTCACAGGGGAGTGAGAAACGATTCTGGCTTAAGCGGCGAATCATCCACGTGCCTTCAAGTAGCGACGGTCTTGTCTTAGCTGGAGTCCAACCCAAGATGATTGCTAAGGTCGACAGGAGCTTGATGGGTTATTTGATTTTTATTGTTTTGGCCAGCTAACATGAAACAGATTTCTGTGCAAGATATACAAAACACTTTCCCCAGCATTTTCATGCAAATTTACATCCTGATCAAATGCCTCTATATTACTAAATCGAGGATGGTTGTAAAATTAAACGATGACAACCACAAAGAGAAGAGCAGTGGAAGATAATTGTAAGGCAGGTTTCACCAGGGTCCAGTGGATACGACTAAGCTGACATAGCCATCACCCCCAAAAATCAGTTTGCTGCTGTCTAAAATAACGACCAAACCTTACCTTTTTAAATTGCTATACAGGGAAGGTATGCAATTGCAGACGCAGATCTATTTTACTGAGCCAAATCGATTAAGTCCACAATGTTTCTAGTGCATTTGCTATGCTTCAGGAACGCGGGCTGATGTGGCATCAGGCAATTATAGCAGAAACCGCTCTTCCACACAGCTCCCTTCTCATTAGCACTTGAGGAGGCTCGAAACCAAACATGCTTGGAAGCTGCCCAGGTTTGAGTTTGCCGATCTCTCTAAACCAATGTATTACTCAGAGATCATTTATTTTCCAGTAGCTCTTGTAGAACAACCAGAGGAGCCCAGAAGAACTTTGCCTGGTTGCTGTCAGCCTGGCTGGGTTGGTAGAAAACCTGGATTGCGCAGGTCTGCAGCACGAGGATTGCTGCCAGGGAAACTGCGGAGCCCCCGGAGCGGCAGCCCACCTGGCAGGGCCCCATCCCTTCTCGGAGGGACTTTCGGAACGGCTGGCTTTCCTTCCCAGGCGGAACGCAATAAGGAGGAGGGGAAAAAAAAAAAAAAAAAAAAAGATCGGAAGGCGTATGTACGTACAGACTACAGTGGATTCAATTTTTCAGACACTGATTTTTAATCAGCCAGGATAGAACAGTGTCTTTTTCTTACCTATATAAAAGAGCTAACTGTTTATGAATTTTGAAATACTTGCTTTACTGAAAGAAAGGAATCTTTGATGCTAAGCAGCAGCTATGGAGATTGGCACTTTTAAAAATAAACAAACAAAAATCAGAAAAAGATTCACCAAAATGAAGTAAAGACAGTTTAAGCTTGTTCCTGATCATAAGAATAACAAGAGAAAAAAAAAAGTCTTGGGTTTTGTTTTTAATGGTAATTAATGCGCAACCTTGAGCCAGCTGCTCAATCTAACAGTTTAAGGTTTTCTGCTCATAAAGCATTAATTATATGTGCCTTTTCCTAGAAAGGAAGGCTCTGCCTAGGTCTTACTGTGGCAGATTCAAAAGTCTCAAAATAGATTTTTCAACCAAATAGTGTTTTATTCAGATATTCACTTGGATATGGCACTGATTTTAAGAACAGCTATTCAAGTAGCTGAAGTGAGCCCTTCTAAAGAAGACACACAGCTTTGAGGCTTGAACAAATCACGGTATGATCTCATCCAAGAGATCTAAATAGCTGGAACATCTGCCAGAATCACCACCAATTTATTTAGCAGAGTTCATCAGTAGTTCATCAGCTCTATTTGCACAAGCAGGTGCCAGGGCAGTCAATAAGGAGTCCTATACATGACTTAAAAAGAGGAAAAGGGGAGGAGAGTGGAAGAGAGATGGGTGATTTTACTATCTAACACGGATGTGCACATAGCAGCAATCAAGTCCCTGTGAAATTACAGCAGTGACTATTACTGAAAGGAGGGGGGCAGAAATCCTTTTTCCCAGAGAAGCATTACATGCACAACTATATTGTTAAAAAATTTTATTCGTGACAGTAAAGAAACCATTCAATACCTGATTGACAACACTTCTCTCTCCTGAAAACACTCATATGGTATCTGTAGTGTTTCTCAAGTATCGCTGGATTGTTCATTGCATTAAAGTGTAAACAGCTCCATTATTAGAGGAAAAAAAAAACCAAACAAAAAACAAGAAACATCCATTGCTTACTCCTCTGTTAAGAAGTTCCCAACAGATCTTTAACATTAAAAAAAGGGGAAAAAAAAAAAAAAAAGAAGTCAGCTAGATTTTTACAATATCATGTGAAACAGAAGACTGACAGCTGGTTTTGCATAGTTAGCCCAGAGATTTTTAAGCAATTCCCCCACACAAGCCTCACCTGCCCTCCTTGCTGCACAAAGGCATCCATCACAGCACCTTGGAAATCAGAGGCACAAACTTGGGTGTTTTACAAATAGGGCTGTGCGGTACTATGTTTTATTAGTAAAAAGAATCCGTAAAACATAGGATTATGTGTTCGTAAATCACATAGCTACAATTTTTTTTTTTACATTGAAATTTCAAAAGCTGCAACATCAGTACACACCAGTGTCATTTAGATACTTTATTGTCCCCAACCACTCTAATCAAAATCATGCTGTGATAAAGTGATTGCACACACCGATAACCAAACCTCTTCAGATGTTGAGTTTCTTCGATGTATAACTTTGCTGTTTAAAAAAGATCAAAGGGCAAAACAACAGACAGATTATTCTTCCAAAGCTACCTAGAGGAACACAGCAATATTGTACATTTGCTAAGATCTTCCATTCAAAACTTGCCACACTTCCTGGTGTTTAACAAGTGTTTTGCGCACAGCCCTAGTTTACAAATGGCAATTTAATCATAATACTTCAGTTGAATTTCAAGAATCTAAGGCATTCTGCCTTACAGTTTAATTTAAAAAATACCTATACAGGCAAAAAACCTTTTTTAACCCGACATAAAA
Source organism: Rhea americana (assembly GCF_003343005.1). Classification (NCBI taxonomy): domain Eukaryota; kingdom Metazoa; phylum Chordata; class Aves; order Rheiformes; family Rheidae; genus Rhea; species Rhea americana. The sequence goes on from NW_028186612.1 coordinate 3,852,318, forward strand.
CGGACAACAGAACTTCAGGTCAGGCAGCATTTCTTTAGCTGAATAGAATGATCAACTGGGAAAGACTTCTTAACACTTCTATGATAATATCCAGAAATATATCTGAAAACCAAGGTTTATAACAGCCCTGATGACCTACATGCATTAACTGCACTTTAAAAATATGCAAGAGATCTAGGAAATAATATTTTTTCCTTTTTTGATTTTCAAAATCTTGTATTTAACATACAATCAAATACCCGTATTGTAAATTTTACAAACATTCCGTTCATTTATCTGGCTTTATTGTTAGAACTATATTGCTTTGTTAAAATCTAGATACTTTAAATATATAGTGTATATATAACCAAGCAAGCTTAAAACTTGAAATTTTAGGTATGACAAATAGAGCCAAAGTAAATATAGTTTGCTAGTTTGATCCCTTGTTGAAATTAGGGATACTAAGGAAAGCCAAAACTTGATCTTAGAAGAATGCTCCCAGTTTTATGTCAAAGGGAATCAGGTGGTTTGGAGGGGGAAAAAAAAGAAAAAGAAAAAGAAAAAAAAAAAGAAAAAAAAATAGTGCCTTCATTCTGCAGCAAGAATTACCATGATTAGAAAACTACAACAGAAACTATAGAAAATACTCTTAAAATCTTAGCACAAATCAAAACTGTTGTTAAGACTGACCCCTCTGTGTTATCACCAAGTGTCATTTTAATGCTTTTCTCAGTTATTTCAAGAGCCAAAACAAACAATACAGAACAAGTATGGTTGTACAGAGTGTCACCAAAACAGTTCTTCCAGATGTTGGAATGGAAGTTCAGTTGTCCATTATATGTGGATTTTAAAACAATACAAGACACTTTAATAATCAACATTCATTCACAGACTTAAGGCAACTGGTTCATGAAATCACTGCTTTCATAAATGCAAACTAATGACATGGTTTGTCTCACGTACAACAGGTCACGACCGTGAAATGGTAACGTCTCAATGGGGTTATTTATTGTCTAATTGAAATATTGTTTGGTCTAATGCTAGTGAGAAAAATCTTTGAGTTTTCTTCAGCCATTCCTATCATACCTGCACAACTAACTACGACCTGAATACTTCCCTGCAAACTGTATTTGAAGTAGAAGCGACAAATACAGTTGAAAATACTGCTCAGAGAACAACTTTTTGGCAGCTTATAGTTTCATTACTCTGAACAAAAACAAAATCGCAGAATCTTAAACTGAACCTAAAGGTTGATGGACTAACCAGAATCCATGTCTTTTTTTTTTTTTTTTTTAAAAA